>NC_041227.1:132078744-132110621 GCF_002837175.3 Physeter macrocephalus | reverse complement strand
GCACAGGCTCCAGACGCGCAGGCTCAGCGGCCGTGGCTCACGGGCCCAGCCGCTCCGCGGCATGTGGGATCTTCCCGGACCGGGGCTCGAACCCGCGTCCCCTGCGTCGGCAGGCGGACTCTCAACCACTGTGCCACCAGGGAAGCCCTAGAAGCAGTATCTTTGACCTCAGTGAATCCCTTCATCCTCTCTTTATCTCAGCTTCCTCATAATGTATCTTTCAAATTTCACTATTTTTACTGTTTCTACTATTTTAAATTGATCTGCTAAATTCAGCTATGCTAGAGCTGCTATAGGACACAGTGTACTATCTTTCTTTGATCATTTGAAAATAGAGTTATTAAAGAGGCAGTGGTGTTTATTGGTTAAGAACAAAGGCTATGGAGTCAAGAATATGTGGATATAAATCCTCCTTACCAGCTATGTGAAAATGGGCAGATACCTATCCTCCCTGAGTCTCAGTTTCTTCAGCTTACTTGGGAGGTGTCTGCTTTACAGGATTAGTAGGAAGATTTTGTAGTCTTTGGGTACCTGTGTACTCCACATGTATAATAGTAGTCATTAATTTGCTTTATTATTTTCTTTTAAAATTATTCTGGAAAATTAAAAAGTCATCATTATTATTTTATTTTTGCTTATGACATCAATGAAACACCGGTCATCTGTGTGGTACGATGAAAGACAATTAGATTAGGAACCTGAAAAATTATGTTCTTAATCTGCCTTAACCAGGGAAGTCAAGAATATTAGTTTAATTTTTGTTTAAACAGGGTTGTTATGAAGTCAGATGAGAACAGTGAATATGTATGTAACTTGTAAATGGTAATGTACTATTTAAATGGGCAAATTGTGAAAAATATTATTGGACTTAGATGAATGGTTCTAATTAATTTATTTCAATAATTTTATCTTTATTTTTTCTTTCATTTTAATGGGAGGCTTCTAAGAATTTCTGAAATTTAATTTCAATTTGGGTATTTTCAACATGATAGAGTTTTCTTACCATCCCATTTATAAAATATCACAGAAGACAATGATATTTCTCGTAGCTATTCCATACAATATCATGAGCGTATAAGTTTATTTTTGTTGATAACAGAGGAGGAAGCGCTATTTTTTTCTTTTAAATTCCTTTTTTTAAAAAAAGTATTCATTTATTTTAATTAACTAATATTGGAGTATAGTTGCTTTACAATGTTGTGTTAGTTTCTGCTGTACAGCAAAGTGAATCAGCTATATGTATACATATATCCCCTCTTGTTTAGATTTCCTTCCCATTCAGGTCACCACAGAGCACCGAGTAGAGTTCCCTGTGCTATAGGGTAGGTTCTCATCAGTTATCTAGTTTATATATAGTAGAGTATATGTATCAATCCCAATCTCCCAATTCATCCCACCCCCCCGCCTTTTAAATTTCAGTCTGGTGGAGTGACTGCTGCTGATCTCAGTAATATTCTGTCATTTTATAGCTCCAGTTTAAGGCATGCAGGGTTTTGTTTCTTAGTGCACTGCTAGTGTTTTTGAAGAACCTGTTGAAATAAAAAGAAATTACACTCTAAAAAGCGTTTTTGAGGGTAATACTTACATTCAGATGCACCTTCTTTGGAACTCTTGTTTTGAAATTCTTTCCTTTTAAAAAAATTGTCATTAATTGTTTTTACACATCAGTCTAAGTCATTACCAACTATTTTTCCTTTTCCTTTTACTGTTGAGACTGCTTACCATAGAATATTTAAAATAATTGAAAGGACCTGGTGTCTTTTTGAATTTTTTTTTTTGGTGTTTCGTGAAATAATGTCCTTATTCTTTATGATGACATCTTGGGTCAGGGGTAAACATACCAAGGCTCCCCACATATGTGTTGAAAGAGAAAACACTTAAAGCTATTGTGTATTGCATTTGAGATTCATAATTTTAAATGTGTGTGGCTTTATTTTGTTCCGCACCCTTATGTTTTTGTTTTTCTTTTTGGCATTCTGTAAAAATATTTGTGGCATCATTGAGAAGTTTGCATGTAAACATCAACTTACACTTATATCTTAAAATATATCCAGTGTATATTTTGGCTAAAATAACTCTTTGTGTAGCTACATAGTCATTTCTGACTTTTTTTTTAAACTCCTTTATTAGAGCATAATTGCTTTAAAATGGTGTGTTAGTTTCTGCTTTATAACAAAGTAAATCAGCTATACATATACATATATCCCCATATCTCCTCCCTCTTGCGTCTGCCTCCCACCCTCCCTATCCCACCCCTCTAGGTGGTAATAAAGCACCGAGGTGATCCCCCTGTGCTATGCGGCTGCTTCCCACTAGCTATCTATTTACAGTTGGTAGTGTATATATGTCCATGTCACTCTCTCACTTCATCCCAACTTACCCTTCCCACTCCCTGTGTCCTCAAGTCTGACTATTTTTTTTTTTTTTTTTCTGTATGCGGGCCTCTCACTGTTGTGGCCTCTCCTGTTGCGGAGCACAGGCTCCAGACACGCAGGCCCAGTGGCCGTGGTTCACGGGCCCAGCCGCTCCACGGCATGTGGGATCTTTCCGGACCGGGGCACGAACCTGTGTCCCCTGCATCGGCAGGCAGATTCTCAACCACTGCGCCACCAGGGAAGCCCCTGACTATTTTTGATGAAAGTTTTTGATCATATTTTTTCTCCATCCTAAAATATTTAAAAGTATATGCTGAGTTGCCCCAGTGTGAGAATTATCTTAGTTTCATCTTTCTTTTAAAGTAGTATTTGTGATTATAAAATAATTTGTGGATTTTTATTAAAGAAAATTTGGAAAATATAGATGTATGTAAAGAAGGAAATAAAATCATCTATGAAATAAAAACACTGGTAAAATATCATTGGGTTGTCTTTTAGTCTTTTCTTTATGTATCCTGTAAGCATGTTATTTTTCTTTAGAAATTTGAGATGATATCGTATACATTGTTTTGTATAACTCAAGTATTTTATGCTACTAAATATTGTTCCTGAGCATTTATTTTCAATGGCTGTATTATAGTTCATATTATAGAATTATCCCCAATTAATTTAAATTATCCCTATTGTTGGGTATTGAGATTGAGTTTTCACTAATATAAATAATTCTGGGAAGAATGTCCTTATATGTCTGTCTTTTTTTTTTTTTTTTTTTTTTTTTTTTGTGTGTGTGTTACACAGGCCCAGCTGCTCCATGGCATGGGGGATCTTCCCGGACCGGGGCACGAACCCCGTGTCCCCTGCATTGGCAGGCGGACTCTCAACCACTGCGCCACCAGGGAAGCCCTATGTCTGTCTTTATATGCATTCTAAATATTTCTATGGGGTAATGAATTATGTCTTACATGGTAAATTGAAATAATGGATTTTTGTAAGTTTAGTATCATAAACAGTTTAACCTCTAAAATAAAAATTAATGCTTGGAAGTGTCATGAACATTGTATGTGATTATAAGGTACAAGTAAAGGATGTATTATATGCAAAAATGATAATGAATATAAAAAGGCAAAGATAATAAGGAGCCATTTGAAGGTAGAGGAAGTTAGCAGTTTAGATTGCCTTTGTAAATATAAAAAGACTAATTATATTTTTAATACAGAACATGTATTTTTTTTAAAGTTTTTTTCAGTTTCAGGAGATAGTTTTTTAATATTTTCATTTTTGAAATAGAGAATACTAATCATTAAAAGAAAGATATTCAGACTTCAGGAAAAACATTGATTTTCCTGAATTACATGTGTATCTCTATGCTAAACATAATATAACTGTTAGAGATCATGGTGTTTCCCCTGTTCTGGTCACTAGAAAGATCAGAGCTTCCACAGCATATTTTCAGCAACTGTAATATTTTATGACGTGTACTTTTTTTTTTTTTTTTTTTTTTTTTTTGCTGTAAGTGTGCCTCTCACTGTTGTGGCCTCTCCCGTTGTGGAGCGCAGGCTCCGGACGCGCAGGCCCAGCGGCCATGGCTCATGGGCCCAGCCGCTCCGCGGCACGTGGGATCCTCCCAGACCAGGGCACGAACCCGCGTCCCCTGCATTGGCAGGTGGACTCCCAACCACTACGCCACCAGGGAAGCCCTATGACATGTACTTTTGTGTGCTGTCCTAAATCTTTGTCCTTAGTGGTCTCTTTCTATTTCATATTCTTTTCAATTTTTTGTCTATGTACTTTAATCTTATTATATTTGTGTATATCAATATTTGTATAACTGTCTCAAATTCTTTCTAGAATGGAGCATGAATAGATGGATAAATAGAAAAGTCCATTTGCAAAAAAAAGAATTAACAAAAAAGAAAATACCAACCATACCGCTTTAATATTTTTGTCTGTTTTCAAGAGATAGTTTTCTAACTTGGATTTTTCCCTAAACTTAAATGCCTAGTTACATTGTGATGTGTGTAGTTATCCTTTAGAAGGATGATCTTATGTCTACTTGATGAAGTCACTTTTATTAGACATATACTTATGGGCATGAGGATAAATACTTTTCTGTTTTGAAATTCAGCAGGCTCTTGCATGTTCACATCAGACAACCCTGATGTGTCTTGTACGTGTTCTCATCTACAAATGTTTTTGTTGTTGCTGGGTGGCATTTTAAAAATAAGAACTAGCATTGTTTCAAGTGAGTTAAGTTTATTTTAAAATTAAATATTAAATATTAAATTAAATAGTAATCTTCATTTCCTCAACACCTGATCTTTTCTCTTCAAGGTAATCATTGCAGAAAATTTAATGTGTATTCTCTTTAAAAGTTTCCAGGAATATCTCATTTTAAAAATACAAATAAGATCCTAGCGCATACTCTATATACTGTTTCATTTTGCTTTTTAAATGCTAACATATATTCTGATGATTTTTTTATATCAGTAGTATGGCATCATCTTTTTAAATAGTTGCATTGTATTTTATTTTACTGATGGACCACATTTTATTAATATAGATTCCTATTGAGGGATAGAGGTTATGTACAGTATTTTGCTACAACAAATAGTGTTTCAAGAATATCCCTGTGTATATTTTTATGTATTGCATATTTCTTCTGATACAATAAATTCTGTGAAATTGAATTGCCCAGTAACAGGGTTGCAGGTTTAAATTTTTGATTGACATTGACAGATTGCCCTTAAAATGAGGTTATGTCTGCCTCAGGCTGCAGGCTTGGGTGAGAGCAGGGAGTGACCGCCAGTGGGTGTGAGAGTTCCTTTTTGGAGTGATGAAAATGTCCTAAACTAGACTGTGGTGATGTTGCATAATTCTCTGATATATTAAAAGACATTGAATTGTGTATTTTAAGTGGGTGAATGTTATAGTATGTGAATTATGTATATCTTAATAAACTATTAAAAAAGGTTAGGTCTATTTGTACTTGCACCAGTAGTGTATGAGAATGTCTATTTTCTCATTTCATCATCAACACTGAATTATAAACATTTTTGATTATCTGTGAGATGAAAAATAGCATCTTGTTGCTTTGCTATTTCCATTGCTTTTATTGTAAGTGAGAATGAACATATTTTTTGTCTGTTTATTGTCTTTTTAATTTCACTTTTGTGAGCTGTCTTTTCTTATACCTTTCCATATTTTTGTTAAATTGTTTGTCTTCATTGTGATTCCTAAGAACAGTTTATATGTTAAGGAATTCAGGTCTTTGTCATGTATCTTACAGGTATTTTTCTCTGTATGTCTTTTGATTTATTTCTTTTTTTTTAATGTATAGAAGTTTTCTTTTCAGTAGTTGGATCTATCAGTCTTTTATCTATGGCTTCTGGTTTTTGTATTTTGTAGAAAAGACTTTCTTATTCCAAGATTATGAAAAAAATTCATATTTTTGTCTCTTTTTATATCTTATTTTTGTATTTAAATCTCAGATCCATTTCACAGGGTTTTACTATGAGTAGTGATGATAATCTAGGTTAGTCAATTCTTAATGTTATAAAATCAAAATTTAGGGTGTTGAAATGCTTAAGTTTAAGAATGCAATAAGTGTGGAGAGAATTGAGTGACATGAAATTCTATACAGATTACAGAGTTTGCCTGTGTTTAATAAATGATTTAATTCTTTTGATGCTTTAGAGAGTCCTAAAATATTTAATTAGCCTTTGGAAATCAAACTTTATAAAACACAACTCCCATTTTAAGTTTATAACTGTGTGGAAAACACCTTAGATGTTAAATGAGTAATATTTGCAATATTATTTTATTAGAGTTGAAGAACTGTAGTAGTTTTCTTTTGATTGGTAAAAACACACCTATAAAATATTTTAAGATTAGAAGTTTTTTTCAATTTATTTGGCATTATGGGAAGACGTTCGGTGACCATGATCCTTTATTTTAACCTTAGTCAGTCATTCACAAACATACTTGGACTTGTTTGCCTTTGTAATTGCTAACACATTTCCTGTGATATCCACATCACAGAATTGTGTGACCTTGAGCACCATCAAGCAGTGGGGTTCTTTTTTTTTTAGTATTCTTAAAAAAGATTTCTGACATAGATTAAGACATTTGGAAAACTGTTGTCACTGAAAATGAAAGAAGAGACAACACAAGGGGAGATCAATTTTCAGAGCAACCATCAGTTTTCAGGGAACAGACAGTAGAAACTGCTCTTTTTGTGAAATAAAATAGAGTATTTCCTTTGAACTTCACCTCCACCCATATTGAATGTTCCCACCCATTGCCTAAAAAGGGATATTGCTTCCTTCTTACACAGAATGCCAATTAGGCATTTTTTCCTTTTGCAAATCTGCTAGTTAAATGTAGAATTTAAATAAATCCATGATGATGTAATCTACAGTCATTGACGTAATAAATGAGAGAATTTATATTTTAAAACATTTCTTATGAATATAGCATTCAGATACACGCAGTCTTACAAACTATAATAAATAATTATACAAAGGAGAACCATTGGAAAGTGCATGCAGGCAAGGATGAGATCATTGCCAAGACGTCAGCAGCCTGCTGTCTGACTCTTCGCCATCTTACCTCATCCATCTCCCCCAGCAGTAACTGCTATCCTGACTTCTCTGGTAATTTCCCTCCTTTGTTTTTAAACTTGACTTTACCACCAATGCCTGCATTCTTGAAAATATTTCTGTTTTAGTGGATTTTGACCTTCATTTAAATAAAACTAAACTTCACATATTTTTTTGCTCAATAGTACGTGGGTGACGTTCATCCTTGTTACGCCATTTAGCTATAGTTGGCTTCATTTGCATTACTTTCTATTCAATGAATCTTCCACAGTTTCTTGCCATTGTCGATGAATCTATTCTAATTTTTGACTTTAGCAAACAATAACCCTATGAACAATCTTGTACATGGTTCCTGACACACATGTACAGGAGTTTCTCTAGGGCAGTGGTTCTCAGAGTGTGGGCTGTGAACCCTGTGGTCCCCAAGACTCTTTCATGAGGTCTATGAGGTCAAAATTATTTTTGTAAGAATTTAAAAATGTTATTTTTTTTTTTACTGTGTTGACACTTGCATTGATGTTGCAAACACAGTGCTGGGTAAAACTGTATCCTAACCCACATCAAGGCAGTGGCACCAAATTGTACTGGTAGGCATATTCTTTACTGTCACATGCTCACAGGGAAAAAAATTACCAATCTTATTTAAGAATATCCTCGATGAAGCAAGTAGAAAATTATTAATTTTATTAAATCTTGTACCTCCAACATGCATCTTCTGGATATCTGAGTGATGAAGTGGAACCATGTATAAAGAACTTGTGGTTCATATCCAAGTGCATATCAACATGCTAGAGGCAAAACCCTTGTGTGCTTTTTTTCAGTTATGAATTGCAATAGCTGCTGTTCTTGTGGAATATCATTTTTATTTGAAAGAATGACTGAGGGACAAAATATGGTTATTTGGACTTGGATATTGTCAGACATTTTCTCAAAAATGAACAAAGTGAGCCTGTCACTTTAAGCAAAACAACTGACCATATTTGCTGCTGGTGATAAAATTTGACCTTTTAATACAAATTAGAATTTTGGCAACCTTGTATCAGTCACTGTGAGCTCGAGAACTTTCCAATACTAAGACCTTTCCAATGAGATCGGTGGTGGTGATATGAAACAGTGTGAAGTATTTATATTATGTAATGAAATTTTCAATATTTGGAAATCTCTATAACTCATTGAACTGATGTTTTCCAAATGAGTAATGGATGATATTGTAAAATCACGCATAGGTAGAAGAGCCATTCCAAGTTCAAGATAGACCAACAGAACTTACTGTGACAGTGTGAAAAGTTTCATATTCTACAATGCAAGTAACTTTAAAAACCTAGCACTTCTGAGTGTTGGTTTACTTAAAAAGAATATCTACAATTATTCAGAAAGCGTATTAAAATACTCCACTTTACAACTACGTATTTCTGTAAGGAAACATTTAAGGAAGAACTATATTCTTCCTTACACAGGTTCTTTGAGATTGTGGAGGAGGGACTGCTTCTCAACTGCTTTTATTAGGCAGTCCCGACATGGTTAAAACCAAAAAGAACATTCCAAGAAAAAAATCAAGTCCCCGTAAAAATAGAAATGTAGTAACAAAGTTCATTGTCAATACATTGAGAACAGACTTTTATTTAGTAAATGATCCTGGTACAACCTTTCATTTACTTGGAAGAAAATAAAATTGGGTCCTCTCCTCTAAAAACAAAAATAAACAAAAACAAATTCTGGATGTACCTTTAACCTATAGAGGCCCAGACAAAAAAAGTTTCAAAACAACAAAAATCTTGACATCAGAAGATCTTTCTAACCCAAAAACCTTTCCAAACCCAGAACGTATAAAAGAAATGATAGAAATATTTGACTCAAGTGAAATAAAGACTTTGTAAGGTAAAAAAACACAACAAAAGATCAATAGAAAAATAATCGATTTGTGGAAAATATTTGAGACAGACTGTGTCTTAATGTATACAGCATACCAGGTTTTACTGATTGACAGACAGAAGCGTGGATTAAAATTGTGAAAGGGCATTTCATAGAAGACCAGATTCATAAGGCCCCAGAACATGTGAAAAGGGACTAACACACAGTAGTTTTCAGGGAAATGCAACTTAGAGTCGTAGTGAGGTATCTACTCTTGGTGGAAATGTGAATTTGCCTATAAAAGAGGGCAAAACCTATTAAGGTATAGCCACCATTGAATCGTTGGCATGTCTTTTGAGAATCCACCCTGTAGAAATCAAAGCTCAAGTGTGTTGGACTCATATATGAGAATGTTTTGCAGTGTTGTTTGAAGTGCAAAAAGACTGAAAATAAAGTGAATATGCATTAAGGAGAATGGTTGAACAAATTTTGTTTTCTCCTCATTAAGGAATAATTGGTAGCTATTTAAAAGAATGAAAAGAAAACTGTAGCAGGTGTTTTTAGAGTGATTTCCATGAGATATCGTTCAGAGAGAAAAGCAAGGTGTAGAAAACATGTATTTTTGTGTGTGAAACATTCATAATAAAAAGATTATATATTGCTAAGGGTATAGCAGTTTAAAGAAGAGAATTTACTTAGCTCTCAAACAACAGTGCAGGGCATGTGGGGAGTGTGCTGCTCTATGATGTCATCAGGGACCCAGGCTGGTGGGGAACCTCTCCATCCTCAGCACACAGCTTCAGTCTCTGCATCTGAGGTCTCGGTTGCTCACCAATGCCTTATCTTTTAAGCGTGATCCTTCAGAAAGAAAGGGGATGGAGAGAAAGCCACTTCTAAAAAAATATGTCCATCAAAGTTGCCGGCATCGTTTCTGTCCCATCATCCCCCTTGACCAGACTTACATATGGAGCAGCCATCTGCCCAGCCCAAGTTTGGTGGTGTTAGTGAGGCCCCAAAGGAAGAAGAGGAAAATAAATGTCTGGGGATCCGCCTAGTCTGTGCCACAAACCCCCATACTGGTGCATGCATTTTGCCCCTTTATATTTATATATGATTCTGTGAGCATGGCAGAAGTTACGAAAATATACTCCGTTGTTAATGTCCGTATTCCATACCCCATGCAGGTGTTGATGGAGGAGAGGGAGAGAATCAAATAAAAAAAGGAAAGGAGTACAGAGGAGCTAAACAAAATAAACAAAAACTCAGTATGTAATATGATTATGTCTATGTTTCATGTAAATTGTGTTCATGTATGATGTATGAACAAAATTTTAAAAATTAGAAAAAAGAAAATACCAGCATACACTCTGTATGTTTAAATATCACTTCTTCCCTTAATGTGATGAGTTCCGAGGAGATTAGAAAGTACTGTTTAGGAAGATTTCATACATCTCTAAGCCCCAGTGGTAAGACAACAAGAGAAGAAGACACATTGTTATTTGTGCTATGCTTATAAATAAGCACAATGAATAACAATTGGCATTATGCAGTATTACAAATGAACATTTAAGAGTAGGATACACTGGAGATTTTAATCAGGAAGAATCTTAATCACTGACACCATAATTTCCTCTGACTAGTAACTAATAGAATTCTCTAAAAAGATGATTATAACAATTAGGTATCTGAGTAAGCAGAGTGATGATTATTTTATAAATCACTTCTTCTTTAATTTGCTGTGATGATTGTTGAGATGTAGAAAGAAAGTGTGACTGAGCAAACACATCATTGGGTTGTGTTGCTGATAATACTTTGGAAGTAGAGATGGTTGACTTCAGTCATGCTTTGACCATGCAGTAGAGATGGTTGACTTCAGTCATGCTTTGACCTTTTGTGCCTTACAATTTAAGGCACACAAAATATTTCAGTGATATTACAATGGCTACATTTTATATCATTTAAAACTTGTCAAGTTGTAGAGTTAGTCTTCGCATGAAAATAAGTCATGCTGTTTTGTACATTTTGTTCCTTTAGACATGGTTGAGAGTCAGTCAACGTTAAAGCCTTGAAATAACATTGAAAGTTGTTCCTTGGTATTTTAAAGTGTGTAGTGATTCCTATCTAAGTAACTTTAATACATTATTTTCCTTACAAACTCATTAAAGTTTATTATGCTATTTTACTTTGTCCTTCTGCTAATTTCAGTTCAAATGTTAAATATAACTTGCTTATGGAAAACTAGTAATAGTAAAAAGTAGGATTTTGAATAAGAAACCTGCTCCTCTGTAAGAGGGAATGTTGATTATCTGAGTGAATAGATTGGTAAGTGTTCCTTTAAAAAAACCCTTAATCCAAAATTTGTGAATATTCAGTTGAGTAAAATGACATTGGTAATAGTCCTAAAATCTAATTAGTTATACTGTAAGTAGGATATTTTTAAACCCAAGGAAGTACTTTTACATGAGGTAAGTGAGCATTTTCATCAGCTTTATTCATTTGGTAGGAATGTCCAACCTCAGAGCTATTCTTTGAAGGAAATACTTCAGAGAAAATGGGGCCCAATGGATTTTGTAAATAAAATTTCTTAAGCTCTTTCTAAGCAGAAATTTCAGAAGTTCTCTTTAACAAAGCTCGTGGGAAAGCCCTCTTCAAAGTGAAGCTGCCCGATTTCAGTTCCTTTGCTTTAGCAGCCGGTTATCCGTAGAATGGCTTGTCACACACTCCACTTACCCCTATGGAGCTGTCACCATCTCTTGATGGCTTTTACTTCTTTTTCTAGAATTAGGTGGTTTAGCCCTGGGGTGGTTCCAGCCATTGTCTGAGTGGACCTTCTGGTCATATTGCCTAGGGACTTGGTCCAATGAGGTGAGGCTTTCCTCTTCAGTTTATCCCAATGATTCTCATGGTAAAATACTTTTGATGGGGGCAAATGGCCCAGAGGGATACATCAGTTCGAAACCAAACCTCTGTGGCATTAGAGGCTTGCTATCAAGGTGAGAACACGTCTGCAAGGACTTTAAAATGGGACAGGAGAGCGCGCTCCCTTTTCTTACGCACTGCTTTACGAGGGGCTTCTGTGCTCACACACTCCTCGTGGCTCCCTCTCTGCCTTAGCCCGACACTGAGGATTCTGGCATTGAGGCTCAGTTATTTCTCTGCCTTTGCCATTTTGGTTCAGTAGGGCTGCCGTTCTAGCTGGGGTTTGGCTGTTGTGTCTGTGCAGAGAGCCTGAATGACAGTGGGGCTCGGCTTAGGAGGACGCCAGGATTTACTGCACTGCCCAGTTTCTAATACCAGAGAATGGTTCCTTCACAAATTTTATCCTGTTTGATGGCTATTAATAGTGGGAGGTGAGGTCGGTACTAATTACTCCATTACAGCCTAAAGTAGATCTCCCTTCTTCTTCTTTTTTTTTTTTTTTTTTTTTGTGGTTCGCGGGCCTCTCACTGCTGTGGCCTCTCCCGTTGCGGAGCACAGGCTCCGGACTCGCAGGCTCAGCGGCCATGGCTCACGGGCCCAGCCGCTCCGTGGCATGTGGGATCTTCCCGGACCGGGGCATGAACCCGTGTCCCCTGCATTGGCAGGTGGACTCTCAACCACTGCGCCACCAGGGAAGCCCGTCCTTTTTCTTAAGTTTGAAATTGATAGCATATATTCTGAGCTCAATAAGGAGAACTTAAATGTTGTTTGTAATCAGAGTTACTTGGAGGTCAAACAAATTAGAAGTGTTATAGTCAGTCTTTCAATTTCAGTCTTTTGTGTTAAACTGAACTAAGCAAGGCTGTTTAATGTCTTTTCCATACACCTGTGGGTATGTGTAGAAAGATGCACACATATGTATAGCTATCTACATTTATAGTTATATCTATATCCTGTATCCTGTATTGCCTTTATATACTGTACTAGTTAGATTGTTTCCATGTTGTAATCCTGATGATTTATCATGAATCATGCCATAGAGTATAGGGCAGAAAGGTAGAGCTATTCTGTGGTGTCGAGGTCAAGGGAAGAGATACTCTTTTTAAGTAAAAAAAATTTTTTTTTAAGGATGTCAGTAGAGAATCTTTCTCTATCATACCACCTTGTGATAACTTGGTGTTCACTATCTTAACCAAGTTTTTAAACCTTACATTGGCAATATTGGGACAAACTGACCTCCTAATAAGATGGAATGCAAAAGGACGCAGCATCACTTTAGTGT
This sequence comes from Physeter macrocephalus, assembly GCF_002837175.3. Taxonomy (NCBI): domain Eukaryota; kingdom Metazoa; phylum Chordata; class Mammalia; order Artiodactyla; family Physeteridae; genus Physeter; species Physeter macrocephalus. The sequence continues at coordinate 132,097,596 of NC_041227.1, read as the reverse complement.
CATTCTTGCCAAAATCTGATAAGTCTAATCATGAGGAGACATCAGACAAATCCAAACTGAGGGACACTCAATAACTGTGGCTGTACTCTCCAGAAATGTCAAGGTCAAGAAGTACAAAGAAAGGCTTTTCCCAGTTAATAGAGATACGTTGATATGACAAATAGTGGCAATGTGTCATCCTGGATTGGATCCTGGACTGTGAAGAAAATAGATATAAGTGACATTATTGTGATAACTGATAAACCTCGACTCTAGACTGTACCTCAGATAATATTATTGTGTTAATGTTACATTTCCTGATTTTGATGACTGCTGTGGTTATAAAAGACAGTCTTTGTTTTAAGGAAACATACACTGAAGTCTTTAGGGATGATGTCTCTGGCTTCCTCACAAATGGTTCAGGAAATAATTTGTATCATATATATGTTGGTACAGGTACACAGTGGTAAAGCACATGAAGCAAAATGTAAACAGTTGGTGAATGTGGCTGAAGAGTATACGGGTGCTCCTCCTTGCGCTCTTATCGCCGCTTTTCTGTAAGTTTAGTGATTGTACCAAAGTAAAAAGTTAGGCCAGGAAAGTGGCATTTACATAGATCTCTTTGGCTACAAGAACAGAGATTCATGAAGCTACCTAAAGTAAAGAGGAATACAGAAATGCTTTTGAATTCAAGTAAGGCTCATCTCATGGAGACCATTGAAGCTGCTTCCTTCCTATTTCAGATGCTGTGTGGCCTCTAGTCTTTGCTGTTTAGTGGAGTTGCTTTGCTTTCTTCTGTTTCCTGGATTCATCCGCTTTCTCTTGGTTGCTGCCGCTCGAGAACTGGGGTTTGTTCCCCAATGTAGCTGAACGGCTGAGAGCGAGAATCTGAATGATCCTTCTCTAGCTGGTGGATCCTGAGGCAGGCGCCAGGCGTCTGTTCCTAACCCGGTCAACCAGGCTTGAGGCAGAGCGGGTGGAGGTGCTGGTGTTGGCTGTGGCTGCACGGTCACGTGGTGTTCAGGGCTGGACCTCGGAGGCTGAGGCCTGACGCGTTCTCTCAGAGGTGCTGTGGAAAGACGCAGCAATGAATTGTGTCTCCGGCATCTGCCCAGCTTTGTCATGTTGCTTTTTGAGTTCGATTCCTCTACAGTAGACCCCCAGTGCTTCTATTGAGGATCTTCAGGTGGACGTAGATCACCCAGCCCCCTTTTTGCTAAAATGAGGCAGGATTATTGCGTGACTTAGAAGCCAGAGGATGGAAACGTTCAGAATTTCGTCCTTTTGCATAGTAACTGGACAGCTCCCTCCCTGTCTGCCACTCATAACGTTTATTATTTTTTCTTTCAGTTTTATTGAGATATAATTGGCACACAGCACTGTATGAGTGTAAGGCACACAGCATAATGCTTCGCCTTATACACATTATGAAACGATGACCACAGTAAGCGTAGTGAACCTCCGTCATCTCACAGAGACACATTAAAGAAACAGAAACATTTGTTTTCCTCTGGTGGGAATGCTTAGGGTTCAGTCTGCCAACAACCTTCATTTATAGCACACAGCAGTGTCCATTCTATTTGTCGTGCCGCTCACTACATCCCTGACAGCTGTTTGTCTTGTAACTGGAGGTTTGTACCTTTTGACCACCTTCCTCCAGTCCTCCTTCCCCCCGCCCCCACCTCTGGTCACCACAAATCTGATCTCTTTTTCTATGAGTTTGTTTGTTTTTGAAGTATAATTGACCCACAGCACTATGTGGGTTCCTGGTACACAGCATAGTGATTTGATACTTATATACATTTCAAAGTCATCACCATGATAAGTTTAGTCACCATCTGTCAGCATACAAAAATATTACATAATTATTGGTTATATTCCCCACATCACACCTTTCATACCCTTGAGTCATTTATTTGTAACTGAGAGTTTGTACCTCTTAATCTCCCGCACTTATTTCTCTCCTGCCTGGACCCCCTCCCCTATGGCAGCCGCCGGTTTGTTCTCTGTATCTATGACTCTGTTTTGTCATGTTTGTTCATTTGTTTTGTTTTTCAGATTCCACATATAAGTGAGATCATAGGGTATTTGTCTTTCTCTGTCTGACTTATTTCACTTAGCGTAACACCCTCTAGGTCCATCCGTGTTGTCGCAAATGCCATGAATTTATGTTATGTTAGCTTTTGTTTGTAAAATTTTAAAATTTCATTTTGATATATTTATTTGATTATGCACATTTATCAGTGCAGATTCATTATTTATTTAAAACAGTAATTGAAAAATATGAAGTATATTTCAAAAATTTTCAAGAAAATATTTTGACAGTACGTTTCTAATATTTTAAAAGCAAAATTTCCTGAAGGTTGTAGACTAATTTTTTTTGCATACCTATTTTGTACCAATCATTGTACTGACTATGGTTACTTAAATGATGTCATTGAATATAATTTTCACAACTCACTGAGGTAAGATAATTATCCTTAACTATTAGAAGAGGAAATAGAATCTCAGAATGGTGACTTGACCAAAGTCACCACAGTTAATGTCTAGTGGGATTAGAATTAGAGTTAAAAATGAGGCCTGTCAGACTCCAATGTACATACTCTTTTAAATAGTAAGGAATCAGGTCAAATACTTTCACATATAAGATAATCAATTTTCTGTTGTTCTTCTTAAAACCTGTCACTATTATTCTTTTAATCCTAAGATGCACTGATTATTATCAACAAGTGTTGGTTACATTTTGCTGGCTTTGCTCAGAACACTGGTGGGTCAGGTGTCAGTCTGAGGAGTCTAGGAGGCTAGGAGCTGTTGACGGACGCTGGAAGGAGATGAAGTCACTGCCCTGAGGTAGTCGGAGTCTGTAATTCCAGGAGAGAGAACTGGGAAATCTGTGCATTATCAGTGATATGCCTATATGGACATTCCTTCACAAATTGTCGTGTTTAAGTATATAGGTAAATAAGAGCATTTAGAAGTGAGTACGTAGATATGAGAAAAGAAAAAAGTAAAAGTTGAATAGAGACTTACTCAGTTGAAAAATAATAAACGAAGGCTAAAATACCAAGTGGATTTAGCAAAATATCACTTTAAAATGACTGCTTTTTGGCGGTGGGGTGGACTGGGGATCACGGACGAATCTGAGTTCAGTGTTTTCACTTTTGCCTGTCAGGTGAGATTTATTCAAAGACTTTTAATTAGCTTGGAAGTAATCAAAGAATGTAACCAACATATTGGTATATGTAGTATGATTGCTGGACTAGTGGCTATAAGGTAAAGGTGGGAAATGATACTCTCTTTCATATAGGTAGTTATTTTAATTTGTGTATTTTTGCCAAAGGGAAAAGTAAATTAATCACACCTTTGAAATATTTTCCTTGAAGTTGGACATGAAAACAAAAATGATGGAAGCTAAATATCATGAAGAGAAACTTAAACTGCAACAGAAACATGATGCTGATGTTCAGAAGGTAGGGTATATACAGTTTATTATTTTATTGATATTGAATATTTGAAATATTCTAGGTCTTGTGGCCATCCATCCATCCATCCATCCACCCACTTATTTATGTACTTATGGGAGTCTGTCTTATAAATGGGATTTGATAAATTAATATCCTAGCAAAAGTTGATCTTTAAACTTCATTTGCTAAACAGATGTATTTATGTAAATCCTTATAGTTTACATGACCTTTTAGTTCTTCTTTATCTATTGTTGGAAGGCTGGTCTTCTTATAGTCCTTTACATTCTATCATTACCTTTCATAAAGGCTGAAATAAGACATCAACTGTAAATACTAGAGTTTGTTTTGGTCTAAGATTCTTTCAGTTTTCTGGCAATTAAAAATTCCTTTCTTTTTATTTATGGCCACACCTCGCGGCATGTGGGATCTTAGTTCCCGGACCAGGGGCCGAACCCACACCCCCTGCATTGGAAGTGCAGAGTCGTAACCACTGGACCACCAGAGAAGTCCCTAAAATTTCCCCTTTAATTTAAAAAGAAACCCTCGTATTTAGTTCTCTTTGGTATAGACTGCGTGCATTGTAACGCTAGCACTGCCAATGTAGGCCTTTTTTTTTTCAGTAGCTCGTTGGGATTTATGCCTTACAGTATTTCAATCTGTACTTTGAAATATAATTTTTCTTCTTAATGAGCACAGCAAAAGTCATCAATTTATAATTATTGTACATTGAATTTGAATTTATAACTATATTTTAGTATTGATTTTAAAAATGTAATGATACATAATGTATACTTTTAATATATGACGTTTGAATTTGTAACTCATGAAAATTGATCCAGATGGAAACCTGGTGTTGTCTGTTTTGGAACTAAGCCTGTGACCCTGCTTCACAGAGTTAAGTGACAAAGGTGGAGACAGGGAGCTGAGGCCACAGCATCACGTGCCCGTGCTTCCGTAGAGCTGAGAACATGCTAGTATTTAGTCAGGTGCGTGTTTGGCTCACCTTCTTTCAGAGCAATAAGACGGAAACCACTGGCTGAAAATTAGAAAGAGAAAAAATATTGAATCCTTTTCCTTCTCCTTTCCTCTTTTCCATTCAAATTTTAAAGGCAAATATTACTTTCTGCTCTTACTAGTATTTTACTTTACTTTAAATTGTTCAAGAAAAACAGTTCTCTTTCATGGATATGTTAGAGATTCAGTAATATAATTTCAATATAGCATATGTATATGTCCAAATGAAATAGAACCTATTGATGTATAAGATAAATAAATATAGAAATATATTTGGGAAAATCATGGTAATAGAATTTGAAATAGGCTTCTTGGTATGTCTGTTACAAAGCTCTATTCTAAGAAAAACATTTAATAATAGAATCCTTTCCAGGAATTTCTCTTTTGAAATAAATTCTGCATGAAAAAAGAAAGCAGTGCAACTAGTTTGAAATGCCAGGTAAAATATAAATAAAATCCTTGACCCCATGCTAGATTTGGAAAGTATATTCATCAGTTTGTTGCATGTATGCCATTTTCTAAGTGTTAGGAATTGGGAAGGAATAAAATTGAGAGTGTTTTATCTATTTGCATACATTCTTTTCCTTTTTTGCTTCTTTATGAACATTGGGCTCAAACTATCTCCTTTTCTTATTTACCAGTCATTCTTAGAGGTGGGACTAAAACAATGAAAGGTAAAGTAAAATGCTGGTAATAGAAGCACTAAGAAAAAGTTGGTTAGACATTGGTGAATAACTTTTGTTTAAATACTGAATTTGGGTATATAGGAAATATACCTCAACCACAAGAAAAGTGGATATTCATACTTCTGCCTCAATTTGGTTTTCTTTTTTCCCTTCGGTTAGCATATTTTTTTTTCTGCTTGCAAACTTTCTTACTCTTTGGTTATTCTCTAGTTTTCTTTTTTTTTTGCGTGTAGGTGTGCTTAGAAGCATATAATCATAATTAAGTTTATTAAATGGTTCATTTAAAAACTTCTGACACAATATAAATTAAGGATGTAAAATATCCATGCAATTTTTGACATATTTTGAGCTGACTTTTTTGATTCCCAATAGCAGAACTAAGTATAAAAGAAGCCTATTGCATCGCATGTTCCCATGTGTCTGGGAATTCTTGTTATTGTGCATGAAAGTGATAGAAGGACACTAGTGGGAGGGTTCAGGGATGTGCGTGTCTGCAGATGCTCTATCCCAGTGTGGTGGGGAGGTGAGTTGTACTGTATCAACATATCAAGTTTCTGATGGCTTCTCTCTGCTAGTTTGTGATGGCTTAATCTCTGAAGTATATTTTAGAGAATCACCTAATTTATCATTTACAGTCTCCTTAAGAATTGGTACATGAAAATTCAAAGCAGGTAACATTTCTTTGGGTAATCAATTATTCTAGTATAGTTAATATTTTGTCAATGCACTAAAGTATAATTTTTTCATCTTTTTTGGGAAGCCATTTATGGGATTAGCTGAGATAGACTTGCAAAAATATTGTGCTATTTAAAAAAAAATTATGTGTTCCGTACATAAAACAATATCATATACTAAAATATCTTAAATTCGTTTGCAGATTTTAGAAAGAAAGAATAATGAAATAGAAGAAATGAAAACTTTATACAAAAAGAAACAAAATGAAACGGAGGAGACTATTAGAAAACTTGAAAAGAAAGGTGATGTTGTATTGTTAATATAAACCTTTTAATAACACTTCCATTTTATTTTAGTGCTTGTATAAAGTAAAATTTTATTTCTGACCTTTTGTAGTATGAGAAGGGATTGTATATGTTGGTTTCCATCAGTCGATCTGTTGATGTGAGCTTCTACAGGACTTAAGAAAAACTCTGTGTGTGTGTGTGTGTGTGTGTGTGTGTGTGTGTGTGTGTGTGTGTGTGGTAGCAATGGTGGTTGGTTTGGTTAAAGATTTGGAAGAGTCTGTAACTGTTACTCCTTCTTAATTCTCTCCCTCTTCACTGGGCTGGAGCTGCCATAGGTCAGTCATAGAATTAGAACTTACTGGCTTTCACAAGGAAGTCTAGAGAAATTAGTCCTTTTGGTCTAATAAAATTCATTCCATTAAGTATCTTTATGCCTTATAGTATATGCTAGTATTGTGATCGACAGAACAAACATTTAAAAAGCATTCCCCATTTACACTTTCATTATGAAGGAAAAGAAAGCATATAATCAAGTGTTAAATTGACTGTGACTATAGGTTGAAACATTGAAATGCAACAGATAGTCATTAGGGAGAGTGCTGAAAATATTTTGTAAGATTGGATTAGTTGAGAGAAGAGTTCCAGGTACTGGGATAGGAATGTGATATTGGTAAGTTGTGGAAGGGATGCTGCAAAACCATGTATCTAGAGTGGAGATCCTATACATTAAGAGACAGGCTGAAAAAGATTAAGATAGGTGACTTGGCGTGACCTAAGCATGACCTTGAATTTCAGATTTAGAAGTTTCAAGTTTATCCCATAGATGCTGGGGAGTCAGAGAAGATTTTTGAGAGGTGAGTTTTAGGACCTCATATTTTGGGTGGAGTAGTCTGGTAACAGTGGGCGTGTGAAACATGGTGAGGCCAATTCCCAGTCTGTTATAATAGTCAGAGGCAGAATGGAGTGAGAGGGAGAGACAGAGAGAGAGAGAGAGAAGGGGAGAGAGAGAGGGGGAGAGAGAGAGAGGGAGAGAGAGGCGAGCACCCCACTTATTAGGAAACTTGGTCTCTAATCCCAGACCTGCTCTTCAGCGTCTGCTGTGTCACATCCGCAAGTCTCTGCGCTCGGCTTACTTGTTATAAAATGGCGCCATTAGATAAGTAATATATATGAAGTCCCTTCAACTCAAGGATGTTATGCTTCCATGCTTCTGGAATTTTGTGTGTAAGATGATGAGGACCCAGAATATCTGAACGAGGGCAGCAGTGGGAGTAGTGAGAATGGGACGGAAGAAGAAATTTTGAAGGATCTGGTGAATGATAAGAGGTAGGTGATGAGTAAGAGGAAAGTGGAGAGGTTTTCCTTGAGCCGCTCCAAATTCCAGTGGCTACAAAAATGTTTAAAATTTATTTCTAGGTTTTCGTTTTTTACCCTGATTCAAACCAGACAGTTTAAACATGCCTAAGGTTTAAAAATATTATTTCCTAAGGCTTTTTGACTTGCAAACAGGGCTGAGTTTTAATTTTAGAATTGTGCAGTAAAATGTTGTAGATGCTAGACTAATATTAGGTTGACTTGGATTCTTCTCCTCACCTTATTTGTTGCACAGTTGAGATATGAGAGTGAAAGAAATTTCTATGTAAATGTTTGTGAAAATTTTGCTATCTTGAAGTAAGTGAATAAAAACATATTCAGTAAGCTAAGAAAATATTGCATTCAAGCAGATACACAGCTGAATTTATTTTGCCATCCAGATGACATGAATATATTAAACACATTTTCACTTGAATCAATGACAGTTTAAGGCATTTTTAAAAAGAAGATAGAAATTTAAATGATTTATAAGGGAAATCTTTTATATAATTTAAAGCGTATTTTGTTTTAGTCACACAAACTTTGGCAACGATTTTAGTGTGTCCAGCAGCAGCATGTTGTAATGATGGCCCTTCATCTATGCACTCAGTACACATAGCTGGGAGTACTTGCCTCTGTGCCACTCTTGCTCTGTGGATAAAAAGTTGAAATATCTTTCTCCTCAGGAAATAAGCAAGTAAACCACTATAACACATAATGTAATAAGTGACTTAGAGGAGAAATCTATGAGGTTCACTGGGAATAAAGAGAAGCTTCTTTCTGCCCCTGCAAGAGGAGGAGCCTGGTTGGTGAACGGTCCATAAAGAGGCGCGACTTGGGCTGAGGCTAAATATGCGTAGTGTTGCAAGCAGGGAAGGCTGGGGCATGCCAGGTAGATCAGTGATCACATTTGTGCAGCAATGCAGGAGCGGACATGGCCTCAGGGATCTGCAGATAGGCTGGTACGTTCATGAGTTTAAACATATGGAAGTGGCAAAAGATGTGGCCAGAAAGCAGTCAGATCATGAGGAGCTGTTCTCCACGTCAGAGGTTTTGGCCGTCGTCTTGTAGGGGAGGGGAGCTGCAGCGTGATTTTAAGTCTGGAGGTGGTGTCACGGGATCTGCACTGTAGAAAGACCTCTTCACAGCAGCGGAGGATCCACTGGAGGGGAATGATACCGAGGCCAGCACACTGTTCACATTGTCAAGGGAGTGAGTAACGGGGGATTCAGCCAAGGCTGTGGTGGTGGAAATGAGAAGAGAGGAAAGAGTAAGAGAGATTTTAGGGGAGAGAACGGATAAGACTTGGAGGGAAATGGAATGATCTGTTAACTGGTGCACTATGTTTTTATTATCATCAGACTCTTAACGTGGTAGCTAGAATTGGTTTAACTATGTTTTCATCATTTTTGACAGTTCAGACCCTCATACGTGAATGTCAAGTTATCAGAGAGACCAAAGATAACCAGATTGCAGAGTTAAAAAAGATATGTGAACAAAGTACAGAATCTCTGAATAATGATTGGGAAAAAAAGGTAAGCTACTTAAAATAAAATAATTATGGAAAAATATAAAGGGTTATACTTTAATGGAACAAATTTAATTATAAAAATAATGGGTGTTCACAAAATATACAGAAATGTTTGAAAAAATAAAAATAACAATATTCTAGACTAACTAGAAATAGCTGTTCGTGTTTTGGTATATTTTTTCTGGAATTTTAATGGTTTGCAAACTAGTTTTCATTTAGAAAAGTTACTTTTAAGAATTCTTGAATTTAATTAAGGTTCTGAATTTTTTGTCAGAGCCAATAGATTTTAAGCGAAATCAGCAGGGATGTAACAGCAGGTAGTTTTTGGAAGTTAAACTGTTTAAACTTTGGATGTAGGCCCTGGATCATTTCTTTTCTGAAATCTCAGGTAACACAATATTTGTAGCATAAATTTGTTTTTGATGTAAACAAAATCAGCAGTGGATGATGGCTTATTCTTGGAGGAGCATTTAATTCCAAAAAACATTTTCATAAAATTCAGCAGCGCCAAGAGTAATGTAAAAAATGCTCATTATGAACGAGTCTTACATAGTCATGTGTAGGACTTTCATTAGGAGCCCCTGGCCATTAGTTGGCATCACAGTATGCATGCAAGAGGAAAGAAGTAGGTCACTTCTGTTGAGGGGCTCTGTGATAAAGATCTGCACTTAGCTCCCCTCCTGAGAGTCCCCGATTAACCTGGGTTCAGCCTGTCTTCCTGAGGGCTCTGACGCCTCCCCAGGCAGACACAGGTCTGATCTGTCCTGGCTGTGGCAGCTTCAGTGCCAGCCTGGGAAGGGCCCATGTTCAGAGGGGCAGACTTAGCTCTTTTCTAGTTGCATTTTCATTTGAGTGGTTTTATCTTTTCTATAAATTTGGCATATTTTTCTGCTTGCGTCAGGTCCATTGTGTTCATAGTAGCCCCTGACTCCCTTTCCCCTAGTTCCTTCTTCCCCAGTTTAAGTTGTCTGGTGTTTGCAGAGAAGAGTCTCTGTCTCCTGCCATGCGCAAGGGTACGTTTTATGCTTTCAGCTGGACCAGCAGCTCTTTCTTACAGTTACACGGTGATTAGTGGATGTGAAACACCGCAAATGTGGTGAAAGGTCTTTTTTGTGAAGTACAGTTGCATGTAAATCTGGGCAGAGGTGAATGCCTGGTGCAAGCAGGGTAGGTGCCAAAAATGAATAAGCAGAGGATAGATGTACATTGTGATTTATGCAGTCATCCATTCAGAAAGTGTGAAGTATCTGTACCGCCAAGGTGAGGTGATGTGTGTGTGTGTGTGTGTGTGTGTGTGTGTGTGTGTGTGTACTCCCTTGTAGAATTCTCCATCCTACGTTTCTCACTTTAAGGCCCAGGTATCCAACTACCTAGTTAAGATCTCTCCTTTTTAGCTTTTTTAGAGTTATCTTATGATTGACACAGCAATGCCTTTCCTACCTACATACCCAAGAGAAATGAAAACATGTGTCTGCACAAAAAGTTATACATGAATGTTCATAGCAGTATTATTCATATGAAAACCAAAAAGTAGAAATCAACTGCTGAGTGGATAAATAAAATGTAGTATATTAATACAATGGAATATTGCCGGGCAGTGGAAAGGTATGAAGGACTGGTACGCGTTACAACATGGGTGAACCTTGAAAACATCATGCTAAGTGAAAAAAGCCAATTACAAAAGACCCATTCTATGACTCTGTATTAAATGTCCAGAATAGGCAAATCTATAGAGACGGAGAGACGAGGGACATGACAGCTAAAGTGCACAGGTGTTCTTTTGGGGTGATAACATTGATTTTGGTGATGGTTGCATAAGGCTGTGAATATACAAAAAACCCTTGAACTGTCTGATTTAAATTGGTGCTCTGTATGGTAGGTGAATAAAGCTGTGGGGAAAAATGGATCTCTCCTTGATCTAAATTCCATCATTCTCCCCAAGCTCCATCTTCTTCCTTTGTTGCCGAAGCAGCCTCCTCCTAAGGTTCCCCTTCTCCCTGTTCCCGATGGTGGTAGCATCTGCTCGGCTGCTGCACACTCTTCTTTTGCCTCACCTCTCACACCTAATCACTCGCACTTCTGTTCTATTTGTCGTGATTTATTCACATTGTCCCTCCCCTAGGTCTGGAGACCGTGTCTCTGGCCTCCGTCACTGTAACTGGACCCTTGGCACCTCCTCAGTCTGTGCCCCATGACACAGCCATGTTGACGGTCTTTCTGAAACACAGGTCTGGTGTTCCTCGTCACTGTGAATCACCCCAGTGGTTCCCGGCGGCCCTTAGGTTTACGAGGCTCTTTGTGATTGAGACGCTGGTCACCGTTGAAGCCTCCTCCTCTGTCACAATCCTGCTCCCCTTCTTACACTTTTCTACTAGCTGCACAAAACTTTGCCAGTTACCCGACTCTACCCTGCTGTTTTTAATCTATGGGCCTTTTTAAAAATTGAGTTACGACTCATATGCCATAAAATCTACCCTCTTAGAGTGTACAATTCAGTGGTTTTCAGTCTGTTCATGAGGTCCTGCCACCATCACCACTGTATGGTTTTCAGGGCGTTCCTGTCAGCCCACAAGATACCTGGTATCCGCTGTCACTCTCTTCCCATGTTCCCTTCCTCTACCCTCTGCAACCAGTCATCCACTTTCTGTCTCCACACTTTGGCCTATAAAATCATGCAATACATGGCATTTTGTTACTGGCTTCTTTCACTTATCATAATGTTTTAAAGTTTCCTCCATGTTGTAGCATGAATCAGTAGTTCAATCCGTATTATGGTCAAATAATATTCCATTGTGTTGATGTACCACGTGTCACCAGTTGGTGGACATTTGATTCCACTTTTTGGATAATAATGCTTTTATGAAAATTTGTGTACAAGTTTTTGTGTGCACCTGTGTTTTCATTTGTCTTGGCTATTGAAGAGGGAGAAGCACTGCCTGCATTTTCCTTTCCTTGCCCCTCATAGCACTTCTGATGCCAAATGTGTGGGCTTTGCACACATCAGGCAATTCCCTTTGACGCCAGTTGGTTGTCCTATAATTCAATTAAATTTGACACTATTTACCTAGAATCAGTATCACATCCCACAAGTTAAGGTCTCAGTCCCACAAGAGTGCGCCCACTTCAACGTCAATCGAAAGTCCCAGGTTGTTGCCTGTACGTCTGACCAAGCGGCTGTAAATAGGAGTTCTCACCACTTCCTCCCTGGATTCCATGATTTGCTGGAATGGCTCACAGAACGTAGGGAAGCACTCGCTGACATTCTACCGTTTAACCATTTTATTGTAAGGGATATAATAAGAGATGCAGCTGAGCAGCCAGATGAAGAGATGCACAGGGCCAGGTATGTGGGAAGGAGCGCAGAGCTTCCCTGTGCCCTGCTGGCACACTGCTCTCCCGGCACCAGCTGTTCACCCACCTGGAGGCTCTCCAAACACTGTACTTTGGGGATTTTTATGGAGGCTTTATTATGTGGGGATGATTGACCATGAATGTAATCTTCAGCCCCTCTCCCCTTCCTGGAGGATGGGGGTGCGCTGAAAGTTCCCGGCTTCTGATCATGGATGGCTTGGTCTTTTGGGTGACCAGCCCCCATCCTGGAGCTACCCAGAAGCCCACCCGGAGTCGCCTCCTTGGAACCAAAGACACTCCTGTCACCCAGGAAATCCCAAGGGATATAGGACCTCAGAGCCAGGAATTGGGGGCAGAGACCAATATATATATTGGTCTATATATATATAGACCTCTCTCTCGCTCTCTCTCTCTCTCTCTATATATATATATTTCTGTTATATCACAGGTATATAATTAAGAGTGGAATTTCTGGGTTATGTGCTAATTCTGTGTTTAACATTTCAAGGAATTCCCATACTGTTTTCCAGAGTGGCTACACCATTAGCCTCTTGGCTTTTACGATACTTTTTCTTCTATTTGGACAGATTCCTGGTTCCTCTGGGCCTCCTCTGGCGTGAGGCAAGTACGTGGTCAAATGTCCAGGCTATAGACCAATCTGTAGGCTACTGAGAGGGCCTTTGCATCCCCTCAACCTGTTGCCAAACCCTGGCTAAAAGATCTCCTTGTGGGTTTATAGATCCCCTTATTGTCAGGGCCACGATGGCATCCTGTGGCTTAGCAAGGTTTGTACTTTAGAACATGCCTAATAATATTTGCTGCTTAAGCGGTTTATGCCTCAGGGGAATGTTTGCCCTCTAAAGGCTCCTGGGCCGAGTGACCTGGACTCCAGTTCATTGCTAGGCTGGGGGAAGCTCTCGGTGACGCATTTGCTTGATATATGGTAGATGCTAATAAAACGTGTTGGTCGGATGCAGTCAAAATTCGCTCTGCAGTTAGTTGGCTAAGTCCGTGGATGTAAGACCTGCGGGTGCGGAGGGCCGACCGTATTCTTTGGATGACACCGTTTATGTTGGGGTCTGAGCACCGCGGATGGTCCGGAGCAGACACCCGGTGGCTGCCCAGGGCCGACGGAGCGCACGATGAGTCCCCAGTCAGACCGCTAGGCCAAGTGCACCTGTCCCCTCCTCAAACTGCTAGGCAAGTTCTAGCACACTTGTGCTCTGGCTGCGCTCACCCTGTGGGCTCCGCTCTAAACCCCCGGGTGAGCTTTAAAGGCTCAGGCGGACTGCACACATGCCCCAGGGGCAGCAGGCACCGGCCTGAGAAAGCGACAGCGGTGCCCCCGAGAAGGCGCTGCACTCACGGGCCCCTGCGTACAGCAGGGGTTTGACGTTCAGGCGGCGTGTGGCATGGGACGTTAGGGGGGCCACACACGTGAAGAAACCACCGCGACCTTCCAAGTGACTCCTTTACACCCTTTATCAGTGTTGCTGTGCACGTCAGTCAGCAGCTGCGAAGCAGCTCTGAGATGCAGGCGCTGTGGGCTTGGCTGCATTCACGTGCCAGACAAGTTGACTGACTTCTGAATACCAGACATGACACTGGTTTAAAACGTATACCTTGGCAAAGAAATATACCATATCAATGATTCGGGACACCACTTACAAATAGTCAAAATTGCATTTGTTAAATTTGTGAAACCCCAGGATCTTCTGTACGGCTATTACTGAGCCATCCTTGCTCTTCCTGTTCAGCCAGAAACTAGAAGGAAAGCTCCTGGGGCCCTTCCCACTAACAGGCGTAGTTATGGCCTGTCTTCTCCTCTCGTTTCCACCATCTCTCAGGGTTTTCCCTGTCCCTCCAGTATCTTCCTAGTCCAATAAGATCTCTGTGCATGTGTCATACCCTTGTCTGTCTCGCCTACTCATGAATGGGAAGTAAAATGTATCTTTTAGATTATTTTGGGCTCCTGCCCCCCACCCAACCTTGAATGAGTCTGGGATTGGATGCAGGGGAGAGGAATTAGATTCTGAATTCCCCTCCCATGAAAGTAAGTGAACAAACGCCCACAAGTCTGGGAGCACAGGTGTTCAACTCCCTTTGGAACTTGTCCTTTGAACTTTGGTTTCCTTACCTCAGTTACATCGATATTTTAGAGCTTCATCCGTTTAAACATGTATACATAATCTTCATAAAAAAAGACCAGTATGCATAGGACATAAAGTTCTCCCTAGAGAACTCTCTTTGATGTATAAATACCATCTTTGGGTCCACTTTTGTATAGGTTATGGGATGGATAAAAATAGTTTCTCATTGGGGGTGAGGGTGAAGGATAAAGCATTTTTAGCATTACTCCTGTGCAAAATTTCATGCAAATAAGATGAAAATACAGACAGTGAGATAATATTCCTAAACAGTAACAATATTATAAATATTTCTGTTTTCTGATTTCAGGCTAATACTAGTGTTGTTTAGCTGACGCATTGTATTATCTGTCTGATTTATTTACTGTTTTTACCTGAGGTGGATAATTCCCTTTAATATTTGTTTATCCATTAAAATTTTCAATTCAGGAAAGTAACCAAAAAATTGTTTCTTAATCATGCTCTTTACGTGATATCTTTACTTTGAATGTTTATTTATGAGTTTTATATCTTTTGTTGTTCAGATCACCATATAAATAAATAGAGAAATATAGGAAAACATTTTTTTCTGAATTGCAAAATAGTCTATTCTATAATAGTAGTGAAAGAGTCAGTTTTTGATTTCACCGTGTAGCTCCACAATGCTGTAGCAGAAATGGAAAAGGAAAAGTTTGAACTTCAAAAGCGGCACACTGAAAATATTCAAGAACTGCTTGAGGACACAAACATACGTCTGAACAAAATGGAGGGTGAATACATGGCACAAACACAGTCCACAGTAAGTCTTTTTTTTTTTTTTTTCTTTTCTTGTCGTGTTTATAAACTGTCCTCTTCATCTCCATGTCCCCATGCTTCCAGGATGTGTGCAGTGCATAAATAAGTATGTTACAGAATTAAAAGAAAACATCTCACCTTCCCACTCGACACGGGTTTATATGTGACAGTGGACGGTCTCTGCACCGTCCCGTGAGGGGCCCGGTTGGAAGTGTGTGAGAGTGCCCATTCTTCTACGTTTTGGGCCCAACAATGGGTGTTTTAATTAAAAACAAACAGACAGACAAACCAAAACTTCGCCAATTTGATAGGCGTCTTGGTTTCCTAGACTGCTGTAAGAAATGACCACATACCTGGTATCTCCTCTTCATCTCCATGTCCCCATGCTTCCAGGATGTGTGCAGTGCATAAATAAGTATGTTACAGAATTAAAAGAAAACATCTCACCTTCCCACTCGACACGGGTTTATATGTGACAGTGGACGGTCTCTGCACCGTCCCGTGAGGGGCCCGGTTGGAAGTGTGTGAGAGTGCCCATTCTTCTACGTTTTGGGCCCAACAATGGGTGTTTTAATTAAAAACAGACAGACAAACCAAAACTTTGCCAATTTGATAGGCGTCTTGGTTTCCTACACTGCTGTAAGAAATGACCACATACCTGGTATCTCAGAACAAGAGAAATTTATTGTCTCACAGTTCTGGAGGCTAGAAGTCTGAACTCAAGGTGTCCACAGGGCCCTGCCCTCCCTGAAATCTCCAGAGGAAGATCTTTCCTTGCCTCTTCCTATCTGGTTGTCTTTTTTTTTTTTTTTTGCTTTTGTTTTTGTTTTTGTTTTTTTGATAATAGCCTTCCTAATGGGTACAAAGTGGTATCTCATAGTGGTTGGTTTTGATTTGCATTTCCCTAATGATTAGTGATGCTTAGCATCTTTTCATGTGCTTATTGGCCATTGTATATTAACTTTTGAGAAATGTCTATTCAAGTTCTTTGCTCTTTTTATGATGGTGTTGTTGGTTTTTCCTTGTTGTTGAGTTGTAGGAGTTCTTTGTATATTCTGGGTGTCAATCCCTTATCAGATATATGATTTTTTTTAGTTACCTATTTAAAGACTGTCCAAATACAGTCACATTTTGAGGTACTAAGGAGTTAGGACTTCAGTATATGAATTTGGAGGAAGACAGTTCCGCCCATAACTATTGTATAAGTTAACAACAAATGTAGCATGCAGTATAAAAGTGAAAAAGCCTAAGTAGTTTTTGGCTCATGAGGTTAAATTTACCAGGCACCTAACATGACCAGGCATTGCAGTGGACCCTGGGGACAAAGTAGTAAACAAGAAGTCCCTTCCACAGTGTTCATGTTTCCATGGGGCAACAGCCAGTGAACAGGTACAGGTGTCCAGTAGTGATAAGTGGTGTGATGAAAAAGAAGCCACTGTAAGACACGCATTTAAATGGGGTGATTTCAGCACTCCCTCTTTCGAGAGCACTGGAATCACAACTAACTGCTGAACAATCATCGACAGGAAGACACTGGAACTCACCAAAAAAGATACCCCGCATCCAAAGACAAAGGAGAAGCTGCAGTGAGATGGTAGGAGGGGCTCAATCACAATCAAATGAAATCCCATAACTGCTGGGTGGGTGAGTCACAAATTGGGGGTCTGACCCCCAACGTGGGGGTCTGACAATGGGAGGAGGAATTCCTAGAGAATCAGACTTTGAAGACTAGTGGGATTTGATTGCAGGACTTCAGCAGGACTGGGGGAAACAGAGACTCCACTCTTGGAGGGCACACACAAAGTAGGGTACACATCGGGACCCTGGGGAAGGAGCAGTGACCCCATAGGAGACTGAACCAGACCTGCTTGCTAGTGTTGGAGGGTCTCCTGCAGAGGCAGGGGGTGGCTGTGTCTCACCATGAGGACAAGGACACTGACAGCAGAAGTTCTGGGAAGTACTCCTTGTCATGAGCCCTCCCAGATTCTGCCATTAGCCCCACCAAAGAGCCAGGTAGGCTCCAGTGTTGGGTCACCTCAGGCCAAACAACCAACAGGGAAGGAACCCAGCCCCACCCATCAACAGACAAGTGGATTAAAGTTTTACTGAGTTCTGCCCACCAGAGCAACAGCCAGCTCTACCCACCACCAGTCCCTCCCATCAGGAAGCTTGCACAAGCCTCTTAGATAGCCTCATCCACCAGAGGGCAGACAGCAGAAGCAAGAAGAACTACAATCCTGCAGCCTGCAAAAACCACATTCACAGAAAGACAGACAAAATGAAAAGGCAGAGGACTATGTACCAGAAGAAGGAACAAGATAAAAACCCCAGAAAAATAACTAAATGAAGTGGAGATAGGCAACCTTCCAGAAAAAGAATTCAGAATGACGATAGTGAAGATGATCCAGGACCTCGGAAAAAGAATGCAGGCAAAGATTGAGAAGATGCAAGAAACGTTTAATAAAGACCTAGAGGAATTAAAGAACAAACAGCTAGAAAAATTAAAGAACAAACAAACAGAGATGAACGATACAATAACTGAAATGAAAAATATACTAGAAGGAATCAATAGCAGAATAACTGAGGCAGAAGAATGGATAAGTGACCTGGAAGACAGAATGGTAGAATTCACTGCCATGGAAAAGAATAAAGAAAAAAGAATAAAAAGAAATGAAGACAGCCTAAGAGACTTTTGGGACAACATTAAACGCAACAGCATTCGCATTATAGGGGTCCCAGAAGGAGAAGAGAGAGTCCAGGAAGCACAGAGAGTCCCAGGCAGGATAAACCCAAGGAAAAACATGCTGAGACACATAGTAATCAAACTGACAAAAATTAAAGACAAAGAAAAATTATTGAAAGCAACAAGGGAAAAATGGCAACATACAAGGGAACTCCCATAACATTAATAGCTGATTTCTCAGCAGAAACTCTACAAGCCGGAAGGGAGTGACATGATATATTTAAAGTGATGAAAGGGAAGAACCTACAACCAAGATTACTCCACCCGGCAAGGATCTCATTCAGATTTGATGGAGAAATCAAAAGCTTTACAGACAAGCAAAAGCTAAGAGAATTCAGCACCACCAAATCAGCTCTACAACAAATGCTAAAGGAACTTCTCTAAGTGGGAAACACAAGAGAAGAAAAGGACCTACAAAAACAATTAAGAAAATGGTAATAGGAACATACATATCGATAATTACCTTAAACATGAATGGATTAAATGCTCCAACCAAAAGACACAGGCTCGCAGAATGGACACAAAAACAAGACCCATATATATGCTAGACAGCATAGAGATCCACTAGATATCCATTTCAGACCTAGGGACACATACAGACTGAAGGTGAGGGGATGGAAAGAGATGTTCCATGCAAATGGAAATCAAAAGAAAGCTGGAGTAGCAATACTTATATCAGATAAAATGGACTTTAAAATAAAAAATGTTATAAGAGACAAGGAAGGACACTACATAATGATCAAGGGATCAATCCAAGAAGAAGATATAACAACTATAAATATATATGCACCTAACAGAGGAACACCTCAATACATAAGGTAACTGCTAACAGCTATAAAAGAGGAAAT
>NC_041227.1:132076822-132077865 GCF_002837175.3 Physeter macrocephalus | reverse complement strand
ATGGACAAATGCTTAGAAAGGTATAACCTTCCAAGACTGAACCAGGAAGAAATAGAAAATATGAACAGACCAATCACAAGGAATGAAATTGAAACTGTGATTAAAAATCTTCCAACAAACAAAAGTCCAGGACCAGATGGCGTCACAGGCGAATTCTGTCAAACATTTAGAGAAGAGCTAACACTCATTCTTCTCAAACTCTTCCAAAACATTACAGAGGAAGGAACACTCCCAAACTCATTCTACGAGGCCACCATCACGCTGATACCAAAACCAGACAGAGAAACTACCAAAAAAGAAAATTACAGAGCAATATCACTGACGAATATAGATGCAAAAGTCCTCAACAAAATACTACGAAACAGAATCCAACAACACATTAGAAAGATCATACACCATAATCCAGTGGGATTTATCCCAGGGTTGCAGGGATTCTTCAATATACGCAAATCAATCAATGTGATACACCATATTAACAAATAGAAGAAGAAAAACCATATGATCATCTCAACAGATGCAGAAAAAGCTTTTGACAAAATTCAACACCCATTTATGATAAAAACTCTCCAGAAAGGGGGCATAGAGGAAACCTACCTCAACATAGTATCGGCCATATACAACAAACCCACAGCCAACATCATTCTCAATGGTGAAAAACTGAAAGCATTTCCTCTAAGATCAGGAAGAAGACAAGGATGTCCCCTTTAGCCACTGTTATTCAACATAGTTTTGGAAGTCCTAGTCACGGCAATCACAGAAGAAAAAGAAATAAAAGGAATCCAAATTGGGAAAGAAGAACTAAAACTCACTGTTTGCAGATGACATGATACTATACATAGAGAATCCTAAAGATGCCACCAGAAAACTAGTAGAGCTAATCAATGAATTTGGTAAAGTTGCAGGATACAAAATTAATGCACAGAAATCTCTTGCATTCCTATACACTAACAATGAAAGATCAGAAAGAGAAATTAAGTAAACAATCCCATTCACCACTGCAACAAAAAGAATAAAATACCTAGGAATAAACCTACCTAAGGAGG
>NC_041227.1:132053767-132075678 GCF_002837175.3 Physeter macrocephalus | reverse complement strand
CACTATGGAGAACAGTATGGAGATTCCTTAAAAAACTAAAAATAGAATTACCATATGACCCAGCAATCCCACTACTGGGCAAATACCAGAGAAAACCATAATTTAAAGAGACACATGCCCCTCAGTGTTCATTGCAGCACTATTTACAATAGCCAGGACATGGAAGCAACCTAAATGTCCATAGACAGACGAATGGATAAAGAAGATGTGGTACATAAATACAATGGAATATTACTCAGCCATAAAAAGGAACGCAGTTGGGTCATTTGTAGAGACGTGGATGGATCTAGAGACCGTCATACAGAGTGAAGTAAGTCAGAAAGAGAAAAACAAATATTGTATATTAGCGCACATATGTGGAACCTAGGAAAATGGTACCGATGAACCAGTTTGCACGGCAGAAATAGAGACACTGATGTAGAGAACAAACGTATGGACACCAAGAGTTTCGGGAAAGCAGTGGGGGTGGGTGGTGGTGGTGGTGGGATGAACTGGGAGATTGGGACTGACACGTGTACACTGATATGTATAAAATAGATAACTAATAACCTGCTGTATAAAAAATAAAAAATAAATAAAATTACAAAGAAAAATCAGTGTGGTGATTTCATCCTCAAGGAGGTGGAAATTGGTTCTTGGGGTTAAAAAACTTAGGTATTATAATGGATTGTGACCCTCCAGTGGGCATAGTTGTTTATAAATAAACAAGACGGTGGTATTAAAATTTCATAGTAGGGGATGATTAGAAGAAAAATATCTAAACTGGCTTCTTAGTTAATTAACTAATGGCAATCATGTTTTAAAAAGGTTGAGTAACACCAGTATGAGGAATAAAGCAGAGGTGAGCGCTGCTGCGGACGGGTGCTGGGGGGCCAGTCTTCTGGAGTGGGTGCTTACACAGCGCCTTTGAGAAGTATGGGGGCCGTGCGGTCCTCTGGGAAAAGCGTTTTGGGCAGATGGAATGGCCAGTGCAAAGATCCGAACGCTGGGACTGTCTGGGAAGTTCACAGGAGAGCAAGGGATGGCGTGGACGGGGCCCTGTGAGCAGACAGGAGTGCGGCAGGAAAATACGTCAGTGGGCAAATCAGGGAAAACCCTGTATTGGATTATTGTTAACAATCCTTCGTACAGTTCAGTGAATTTCTGGTATATTTGTATTCAATTTGTATTGGATTGAGCACATGAAAGTGGTTCCATCTGACTATTATTTTTAAAGCATCTGTCTTGCTCTGTGCGGAGAACAATCTCTGGGTGGCCGAGCATGGGAGCCGGGAGACCGATCAGGACGCTGGTGTCGTAGGTCCAGGCGGGAGAGGTGGGCAGCTTGGCCTTGGATGTCAGTCAAGAGGTGAGAACTGCCAAGTGCTGCTACTGTTCCCTGGGATGGAGAAGGCTGAAGGTGGATCAGGTTTACTAGGAGGAAAGCCAAGGGTTTATTTCTGGATAGTCAGCATAGTGATGATATTCAGAGCCATGAACAAAACCCACATTTATATCTGAAGTACATTGTCGTCATCTCAACATCCTAAATTTTCACAAAAGTGAATAAATATATTAAGTAATTTTAGGGTTAAAATTTATGAAACATATTGATTGTCTAAAATGCCTACTGCATTGTTATATTTCATTAGTTAAATATCATTAAGAGAGTAACAGCTTTCACAGGGGAATTTTAATTTTTATCAATTTGGGATGTAAGGTAAAGTGATACTTTGGGGCCAAGAGGTTACTGTTGGAGAAACTTCATTATATTTTTAATGAAAGTTGAATTTAAAAATTAGCATTCAGACCTTGTCATTAGATAACAGTAAGTATAGAGAAAAATGGACAGAGTCTGTCAGCAGCATTGAATTTAAGAATCCTCAAAACTAGACAGATCTTGCTGAGCTGCTCCTGATTTAACAGTTAAACAAGATAGAGTTCAAGGCATGGCTTAAGATGAAAGACGAGACTGTCACTGAGAATTAGTTCCTGTGTTTTGTTCTTTCAGGATTTTTTCTTTTTTTGTTGGGTCTTATTCTGTTTCCGTGCCGTTTACCGTAAGCAGACAATTGTATAGATGATTAGACTCATGTCTTTTGCTATTGGCAGGGATTTTCTTGTGTGAAACTAATAATTAAACATGTAAACATTGGATTTTTTTTTTTTAGTTTTGAACTGTATTAAATTTATTTAGATAAACAGAACACAAAATGATGGTGATAGAAAAGTGACATTTTTATAACTAAATCAGTGAGGAGTAGCATGTTACATTGCTCTTTTACTTGGAAATATTCCAAGTTCTTTTGAAATAAGATATATAATTCTTCATTATTTAGTCTTAAACAGAGTCCCTTAAACACTGGGTTTTTAAGACAATATATTAGAACTTCTAAATATGAAAATGATAGCAAAATTCTTAGATGCTTGGGGAGGTGACAGCTGGCGCGAACCCGGTGCCCCTGCATCGGCAGGCGGACGCGC
The DNA here is from genome assembly GCF_002837175.3 of Physeter macrocephalus. Classification (NCBI taxonomy): domain Eukaryota; kingdom Metazoa; phylum Chordata; class Mammalia; order Artiodactyla; family Physeteridae; genus Physeter; species Physeter macrocephalus. The sequence continues at coordinate 132,073,215 of NC_041227.1, read as the reverse complement.
AACCGCTGCGCCACCAGGGAAGCCCCTAAACACTGGGTTTTTAAGACAATATATTAGAACTTCTAAATATGAAAATGATAGCAAAATTCTTAGATGCTTGGGGAGGTGACAGCTGTAAAATACAGGGCTCTATTCATACCAGGGTTTAGACACACAAAGTCTGTGAGTAGTTTTATTGAGATTTTAGGCTTTATTAGTGGAATTCTTTACCCATTTCTGTACCATGGATGCCACTGGTAATCTTGTGAAGTTTATGCACCCCTTCTCAGAATGGTATTTGAAAATTTAATAAAATACATGAGATTGCAAAGAAATTATATTGAGTTACAGTCATCAAAATATTAATAAATCCAAGTCATGATAAAGTAATACATATGCTTCTAAACTAATGCAGTAAATATCAAGATTTAGCAGTGGGCCTAATAACTATTGTAATTTATGAATAATGAGGAGGATAAATAATATTAGTGATTATCCAACACTGTATGGTCTATGGAAATATCTATGTTTCTGTTATTCATAGGTATTGCTAATAGTAACTTGGTTGTTGACTGTGTTCATAGTTAAAGGGAAATGCTGAAGGTCAGTTAGTTAGGGGACTGAAAATAAAGAGGAGCTATTTTTTTCCATTCAAAGTCCCTGACACTCTGAATTCTATTCATGGACCTGAATCCAGTTTAAAGAGTATCAAAGGGGCCTAGACACGTAAGTATTGTGTTAACTATTATTAACTATTATTGTTAGTGGCATGTGGTGATTCATACAGCAGCTCGTCACTCTCTGAGATGGCCAGGATTTGTCATTTTATAGTCGCCACCAGAATTTTTCTCCCAGCCTCACAATTTTAAAGAAAAAACTCCCAAATAGCACCAGTTCATCATTTTGAACAAGATGACCATTTAGAAAAATAGATTTTATTTTTTAGGACAGTTTTAGATTTACAGAAAACCTGAGAAGATGGTACAGAGAGTCCCTATATACCCGACACCCAACTTCCCCTCTTTGTAACATCTTACATTATTTTGGTACAGTTGTTACAATCAGTGAATCAACAGGATACATTAATAAACTGAAGTCCATAGTTTATTCAGTTTTCCTTAATTTTTACCTAATGTCCTTTTTCTTTTCCAGGATCTCATCCAGATACCACATTGTATTTTCTGCTTAGGTTCCTTTTGGTTGTGACAGTTTCTCAGACTTCCCTTGTTTTTAATAGCCTTGACAGTTTTGAGGAGGACTGGTCAGGAATATTGTATAATGCCCTGTATTGGAATTTGTCTCATGTTTTTCTCCTGATTAGACTGGGGTTATGGGTTGAGGCAGTAAGATCACGGAGGTGAAGTGCTGTTCTCAGCATGTCACATCAAGGGTATATGCTACTAATGACTTACTGTGGATATTAACCTTGGTCATCTGGCTGAGGTAGTGTTTGTTAGGTTTTCCACTGTGAAGGCATTCCCTCCCTGCCTTTCCATACTGTCTTCTTTGGAAGGAAGTACCTGTGTGCAGCCTGTGCATAAGAAGTGGGGAGTTATACTCTCCATACTTGAGGGTGGAGTATTTATGTAAATTATTTGGAGTTTTTTTGCGTGGGAGATTTGTCTCTTCTCCCTCATTTATTAATTTATTGAATCATTTATTTTTATCAGTATGGACTCATAGATATTTATCTTATGCTCTGGGCTATAATCCAATATTCCTTTATTTTGTTGCTTAAATTGTTCCAGCTTCAGCCGTTGGGAGATCCTACAGTAGGCCCTTCTGCCCCTTTGACCCACCCCATCAATGTGGATTATATGGAGACTGGTATTAGAAACCAGGATCTGTTTGCTGGGTGTACTTATTACTGCTGGGGTGTCATTTCTTTTATTTCCTCTCACCAGACAGAGTATTTGTGTATATATAAACCTCTATATATATATGCATATCTATAAACATTAGTGTATGTAACCATCTGTATCTGTATTAAGCTAAACATAATCCCTTAATGATGTCTGTAACTCTAAACCATTACCACATGGATTATTCTAGCCTTCTCCTCCCCTCTGTAAATTCTCAATCCAACATTGGAAACTTGGCCTCCACCATCATCTTCTAATTGTTCAATTTCAGTGTACAGAAATGGATATAATCAGAGTTGTCGATCCATATCCCCATGGCAACCAACTTTGTCAACTAGGGAACAGTGCTTACGTGCAGTTCCTTTTGCCTTTGGTCTCACAGATGCCACTCATTTCAAAATTGCTTAGGTCATCACCTTTCCCACCACCCCTTCAATGAGGTTTTTATGTATTTGTAATAGAACTATATATTCTTTTATGTATTGTTTGTAATAGAACTAGGTTCTTTTTTCACAGCCTGCATTTCTTCCGGGGAAGAATGTGCCAGTTCTCTTGGCATATTAGATTTTCAACCTGGAAGATTTATGATTTTTCCACTTCTCATCTCCTGCATGTAGTATTTTACTCAATCATACTATTTACTTCTCTGAAAATTTTCCTGGACCTGCTCTCTCCCCTTCTGTTTCCACAGCTACCACTTGAATTCAGGCCATTGTTGCCTCATTCCAGGATCTTCCAGGAGCCTGCCAGTCGCTCTCCCATTCTCCTCTTGTTCCAAATCCCACAAGTGCAGTTTGTCCCATTTTCCCATGACCGAGAACTTGAATTACTAATCTAATGCCTATTATAACTTCTGTCTACAAGCCATGTCCTTTCAAGAACTCCAACCTCGTCTTCCGAGTGCCACCTCTGAGTTCACAATGTGGGAAGATATTCTTTGTACCCAAGGTAATCTGTTTGTTCCTTCTCTGATCCTGCAGTTATAAACTCTGGAATTCCCCTCCCACACTGTTTGTTACAGCCTGAAAAATGTGATTCTACATCAGCATCTTTTTATGGTTCTACATCAGCATCTTTTTATCTGAATAACTTTTTGCCCCATTTTGAGGCCTTCACTATTTTGTGTCCCCTCTGTTCTTTGTATTCATTTTTTAAAGATTATTTTGGCCAAATGTTATTTAGGTATTTCATATATGTCTGTGGGTTTCCCCTGACATTATAAGGTTTTTTTTTTAAGTTATTTATTTATTTTTGGCTGCGTTGGGTCTTAGTTGCTGCGCGTGGGCTTTCTCTAGTTGCGGTGAGCAGGGGCTGCTCTTCGTTGCGGTGCGTGGGCTTCTTGTCGTGGTGGCTTCTCTTGTTGCAGAGCACAGGCTTTAGGCGCCCGGGCTTCAGGAGTTGTGGCTTGCGGGCTCTGGAGTGCAGGCTCAGTAGTTGTGGCACACAGGCTTAGTTGCTCCGCGGCATGTGGGATCTTCCCAGACCAGGGCTCGAACCTGTGTCCCCTGCATTGGCAGGCGTATTCTTAACCACCGTGCCACCAGGGAAGTCCCATTATAAGTTTTAAATTTCTTTCATTTACTTTATGCTTACTTCATTTTGTCTAAGACACAATGTGTTAAGAAAATACTTTTAAAAATAAATATAAAATAGTAAATAAAATAAATAATAAAGTGAATAACTGTCCTCATACATTTTGCTTCAGAAAGTTTGTACCAGTACATATACAAGTATCTGTTCAATAAATATAGACTTCAGTGCAGAAGCCACATCTTCAGTTCATACAGTACTTGGCTGCCCAGTAAGGCCACATTTAATAGTATCCTTGCACCGGAAACTGTGCCAGCTTCCAGCAGTGCAGGTGTTAAACACAGGTGCCCAGTGGTTGAGGCTTGGTATCAGAATGGTTCTGTTCTTTGTTTGAAGCCTGCTCACACCTCACTCTGTTTCTTCTGCTATCACGCTCACCCCTCTTGTGCTTTGTCTTTCTAGTTTGATTGGCTGCTATCCTGCTTTTCTACTCCTGAACCCTTTTCCTAACTTCCACACTTTGTCTTCCCTTTGGTGGCTGTTCTGTTTGGCATAGTGCTGGGACTTCCTAACCTCGTGCCAGTCTTCACAGAGGGCACCAACTAGGTTGTTTTGGCCCATTTCATGGGCTCTCTATCTATTATGTATCACCTGTGCTACACAGGTGAGCTATCTGAATTAATTGGTAAGTGACTCTCAGGAGAAGCAAGTCTTTGCCAGTTTGGTCTGTGTTTGCTGGAATTAGCATGGACGTCACGCGTACAGTCCATTGCCAAACATAGCATGAGCCTGAGGATATGTGTTGGATATTGTGGTAAAGGAAATGGTTTTGGGACCTACCTTTCTTAGACTTAATTTTTTAGAGCTGTTTTATTCACAGCGAAATTGAGGAGGAGGAAGGTAGAGAGATTTCCCATGTATCCCTGTCCCTACTACTGGCATGCAGAGCCTCCTTCCATGGACATCTCCCACCAGACGCTACAGCAGTCACAGTTTATGAACCTACGTTGCTGCATCATCACCCAAGGTCCATAGCTTCCATTAGAGTTCACTCTTGGTATTAGGTAGTCTGCGGGCTTGGACAAATGTATAATAACATAGATTGATCTAAAATTACAGTATTACACATAGTATTTTCACTGCCCTAAAAATCCCCTGTGCTCTACCTGTTCATCCTTCCCTCCCCGCAACCCCGGCAACTGTCTTCATAGTTTTTGTCTTTTCCAGAATGTCATATAGTTGGAGTCATACAGTATGTAGACTTTTCAGATTTGTTGCTTTCTTTTTTAAAAAAAAATTAATTTATTTATTTTTGGCTGCATTGGGTCTTCATTGCTGTGTGCGGGCTTTCTCTAGTTGCAGCAAGCGGGGTCTACTCTCCGTTGTGGTGCGCGGGCTTCTTATTGCGGTGGCTTCTCTTGTTGCGGAGCACAGGCTCTAGGCATGCGGGCTTCCATAGTTGTGGCAGGCGAGCTCAGTAGTTGTGGCTCGGGGGCTCTAGAGCTCAGGCTCAGTAGTTGTGGCACACAGGTTTAGTTGCTATGCGGCATGTGGGATCTTCCCGGACCAGGGCTCGAACCCGTGTCCCCTGCATTGGCAGGCAGATTCTTAAGCACTGAGCCAGCAGGGAAGTCCCAGATTGGTTTCTTTTACTTATTAATATGCATTTAAATTTCCTCTATGCCCTTTCATGGCTTGATAGCCCATTCCTTTTTAGTGCTAAACAATGTTCCATCCTCTGGATGTACCAGTTTATCCACTCACCTACTGAAGGGCATCTTAGTTGCTTCCAAGTTTTGGCAGTTATGAATACAAAGCTGCTATAAACATCTGTGTGCAGGGACTTCCCCGGTGGTCCAGGGGTTAAGACTCCATGCTCCCAATGCAGGGGGCCCTGGTTCGATCCCTGGTCAGGGAACTAGATCCCGCATGCTGCAACTAAAAAAAGATTCCACATTCAGCTAAAGATCCCGCACGAGGCAATGAAGATCCTGTGTGCCCCAACTAAGACCCAGCGCAGCCAAATAAATAAATTAATTAAAACAAGACAAAACATCTGTGTGCATATTTTTGTATGGACACAAGTTTTTAACTCGTTTGGGTAAATACCAAAGAGCATGATTTCTGGATTGTATGGTAAGAGTATGTTTCATAAGAAACTGCCAAACTGCCTTCTAAGATGGCTGTACTACTTTACATTCCTGCCAGTGATGAATGAGAGTCCCTGTCGTTCCACATACTTGTCAGCATTTGTTGTCAGTGTTCTGGATTTTGGCCATTCTAGTGGGTGTGTAGTGATATCTCATTGTTTTAATTTGCATTTCCATGATGATATATGATGACATGTGATATGACATCCTTTCATATGCTTATTTGTCATCTGTATATCTTCTCTGGTGAGGTGTCTAAGTCTTTGACCCATTTTTTAATTAGTTTTTTATTGTATTATTGTTAAATTTTAAGAGTTCTTTGTATATTTTGGATAACAGTCCTTCATCAGATGTGTCTTTTGCAAATATTTTTCTCAGTCTGTGGCTTATGTTCTAATCCTCTCAATACATATTATCTTTTATGGAATAGAAAAATTTAATTTTAATGAAGTCCAATCTATCAATTATTTTTTTCATGCATTGTGCCATGGACGGTGTGTCTAAAAAGTCATTGCCAAACTTAAGATAATCTAGGTTTTTTACATATGTTATCTTCTAGGATTTCTGTAGTTTTGCATTTTGCATTTAGGTCTGTGATCTGTTTTGAGATAGTTTGTAAGATGTGTCTAGATTCTTTTTTTGTTGCACATGGTTGTCCATCTGTTCTAGCACCATTTGTTGAAAAGACTATCTTTGCTCCATTGTATTGCCTTTGCTCCTTTGTCAAAGATCAGCAGACTGTATTTATGGGGGTCTCTTTCTGGCCTCTGTTCTGTTCCATTGATCTATCTGTCTTTTCTTTTGACAGTACCACAGTGTTTTGCTTACTGTAGCCTTATAGTAAGTCTTGAAGTAGGCAGTGTCAGTCCTCCAACTTTGTTCTTTTTCAATTTTGTATTGGCTATTTTGTGTCTTTTGTCTCTCCATATAAACTTTAAGAGCAGTTTGTCCATATCCATAAAATAGCTTGCTGACATTTTGATTGGTATTGCATTAAATCTGTAGATCAATTTGGGAATAACTGACATGGACATTATTGAATCTTCCTATCCATGAACATGGACTGTCTCTCCATTTATTTAGTTCTTTGATTTTTCTCATTCTTTCATCAGAGATTTGTAGTTTACCTCATGTAGATCTTGTACATATTTTGTTATATTTGTATGTATTTCATTTTGGGGGGTGCTAATTTAAATAGTATTGTGTTTTTAATGTCAAATTCCCCTTGTTTATTACTAGGAAAAGTGATTGACTTTTGTATATTAACCTTGTATCCTGCAACCTAGCTATAGTGTCTTATTATTTCCAAGGGTTGTTTTTTTTTTTCCCTTCCCCATCTTTCCCCTTTGGTAGCCATAAGTTTGTTTTCTATGTCTGTGAGTCTGTTTCTGTTTTGTATGTAGATCCTCTCTCAGTATTGAGTGCTTACTACAAGCCAAACACTGATCTAGAAACGAGATTTATAGTGAACAAAGCAGTGTCTTGAGCTTACATTTTACTGGTGAAGATAAACAACAATAAAAAAACAAATAAATATATAAGTTTGTGACAGGTACTAAAAAGAAAAATGAAGGTTAATAAAAGAGAAAGGAGAGTGGTAGGAGATGAGAACAGAGAAGCCATAATAATCTCTTCTTTTTCTGAGTAGAAGGGAAGTCATTGGATGGTTTTGAGCAGGAAAGTGATATTTGATTAATATTCTGAAAAGATCATTTCCTTGAAGTTCAGTAACTTACCATAACTGTGGCATTTTTCATCTGTGTCAGTTTTATGGTGTGCCCTTTGTACAGTTTTCTTATAGTATGTTTTTTATTTTCTTTAGGTACACCAATGATGTAAATTTGAACTATCATTTTTCTCTTTTCTACATCAGTTGTTTGCTCTTGTGTTTAATTTTTGTCCATTCTGGTTTGCTTGCTTTCCACAAGCTTTTCCTTCATTTTTTTTTTTAACTGTATCTCCCTCCAACCATTCTTTTTTATGGAGCTATTTTCATTTTAGTTTTCCTTTTCCTAAGATCTGTGTGTTCATGTTTCATTACTTCCTGTCTCTCAGTAGCACTACCTGAGATCTTACAGTTTTTCTCTGACTTATTTTTTTATAGAGGTGAGATTTACTAGGTTTTTATGGATATGTGATTTTTTTGCACATTGTAAAAGATGTTCCTTGTGATACATTTGGCATTGATTTTAATCTGTCACATGTAAGTGATTTTATTTAGTGAATATTCTTCATTTGTCTTTTGTTTTTTCTGCCTTTCCTCTCATTTCCTTACCATATATTTATATAGATTGAATCCTGGCCCATTTTTGATTATTACTCATCTTTCAATATACAGATTTCTTCCTTGGCCAGTTATTTGAAGACAGTTTCTGGGTATATAGGACTAGGGCCATGTTCCATCATAGCATGAATTTCTTACTATGCAGGGATGTATGTGAGAGAATTCTTTGAGCATTTATGCTCAATAGCTGCAGTAATGCTTCTCATAATGTCATTTCTTTCCCTTAATTGCCCTAGCCATAGATTGTTTCCAGAAAATATGGCTTGTATAATTTTTCATTCAGTCCAGCCTTTCTTTCTTCTTTTTCATGCCAGATTGGGTTCAGAGTTTCCAGCCACAACCTGTGCGTATGTTATCACTGAACCAAGGAAGAGATTATTTGCATGCCGCTTAGTTTGGATAACTGTGTTCTGATGATATTTTCTAAGATCTCCAGCCATAGGTCATTCTCTCCTGGAGTATTCCTGCATTTCTATTTGATCATTTAATTTTGCTGGCCATCCTCATATATTTTGAGTTAGGATAACAGATTCCTCATAGGTTTTATAATTTCAATATCTGGACCATATGCATGTCTATTTCTATTTTTTTCCTCTGGATTCTATTTCTTGGAATCCTGGTATTTTCTGATTGAATGCCAGGCATTGTGTATGAAAAATAATAAATGCTCTGGAGCCTCCAGAGAGGCTCCACCCTGAACTCTGAGATGCAGCTGGTATGGAGATAACTCACCTTGATCCATTCACGGACTGAGCTGACTCAGGGCTGGGTTGAAGTCTTTGTAATCTTTGGTCTTCTGCTGATTCATTTCCAGTCCGAATTGTAGCCATCAACACAGGTCCCAAATGAAAGCCTGTGATGTTATTAAGGGCCCTCCTTGAATAATCTACGATTTCTTACTCCTGAGTACAGTGACATTGCTGAAAACGCTAGTCTGCTTTTCAGAGTATTTATTTTATCTTGGTTTCTTGGCTTCCTGCCCTGCAGATGTTAAGAATTTGCCAAATGCCTTGAGGAGAAGCTGCTTGTGTGGAGCTCCTTTCTCTCAGGGATTTCGGTTCCTCAGCTCTGGCTGCTCGGCCACCCTCTGCTCTGCTCTGCTTTCCTTGCCCCATTCTCATCCTTCAAGATTGGAAAATGCCTCAATGGTAAAAGCAGCTTGCACAATGTGGGCTCACCTCTCTGGTGTTTCTTCCTCTGGCCCCCTAAGTCCTAGCTGCATTGGAAGTTCTCCAGTGCCTTCAAATAGATAGATTTCTTTTGTATCTTTTTGGGGTTTCAGTTGTTCTCAGTGGGAGCATGACGTGTTGCAAGCTACTTCTTCATAGTCGGAAATTTAAGTTCCTCTGCTCTCCATTAAGATGGAGTTTCATTTATGTTTCTAGTATATCTTGTCTCTCTTTGGTAATTTCCAAGAGAAGGAAAACAAATCACCTTTTTTCCACCATTTAAAACTGGAAGACAAAAGAAATATTCTTTTCTTTATTTCTTCCAGTAAATTAACATTTAGGAAAGAGGGAGAGTTTAGGATATATATTGAAAAATTGAAACTATCTTCTGAAAGAAACTCCTAAAGCAGAGGCATCACTAACAAAGAGGCAAAGTGAATCGGGTGTATAGAGAAGAAATCTGAGCATCTGAATGTGTCAGGCTTTGAGCTAGAAATTGTACATACTTTAAAAAGTTAATCTACATACCATATTTTTACATTAGACATAATTATTTCCATTGCTCAGATTTGGAAGTTATGGCACCAAAATTTAAATTATATACCTAATTCATACTGTAGTGAAGAAAGAATGAAATGAACACAGGATGTTGGGGCTGTAATACCATTTAATGGAGAAAAGACAGTCTCTTCAATAAGTGGTGCTGGGAAAACTGGACAGCTACATGCAAAAGAATGAAATAAGAACACTCCCTAACACCATACACAAAAATAAACTCAAAATGGATTCAAGACCTAAATGTAAGACCGGACACTATAAAACTCTTAGAGGAAAACGTAGGAAGAATACTCTTTGACATAAATCACAGCAAGATCTTTTTTGATCCACCTCATAGGGTAATGGAAATAAAAACAAAAATAAATAAATGGGACCTAATGAACCTTAAAAGCTTTTGCACAGCAAAGGAAACCGTAAACAAGACGAAAAGACAACCCTCCGAATGGGAGAAAATATTTGCAAACGAATCATCGGACAAGGGATTAATCTCCAAAATATATAAACAGCTCATGCAGCTCAATATTAAAAAACAAACAACCCAATCCAAAAATGGGCAGAAGACCTAAATAGACATTTCTCCAAAGAAGACATACAGATGGCCAAGAAACACATGAAAACCTGCTCAACATCACTAATTATTAGAGAAATGCAAATCAAAACTACAATGAGATATCACCTCACACCGGTCAGAATGGGCATCATCAGAAAATCTACAAACAGCAAATTCTGGAGAGGGTGTGGAGAAAAGGGAACCCTCTTGTACTGTTGGCTGTAAATTGATACAGCCACTATGGAGAACGTACGGAGGTTCCTTAAAGAACTAAAAATAGAATTACCATATGACCCAGCAATCCCACTACTGGGCATATACCCTGAGAAAACCATAATTCAAAGAGAGTCATGCACCCCAATGTTCATTGCAGCACTATTTACAATAGCCAGGTCATGGAAGCAATCTAAATGTCCATAGACAGACGAATGGATGAAGAAGATGTGGTACATAAATACAGTGGAATATTACTCAGCCACAAAAAGGAACGCAGTTGGGTCATTTGTAGAGACGTGGATGGATCTAGAGACTGTCATACAGAGTGAAGTAAGTCAGAAAGAGAAAAACAAATATCATATATTAACGCATGTATGTGGAACCTAGAAAAATGGTACAGATGAAGCAATTTGCAGGACAGAAATAGAGACACAGATGTAGAGAACAAACGTATGGACACCAAGGGGGGAAAGCAGCGGGTGGTGCTGGTGGTGTGATGAATTGGGAGATTGGGATTGACATGTATACACTAATATGTATAAAATGGATGACTAATAAGAAAATAAATAAACATTAAAAAAAAAGAATGAAATGAATACAAGGATGTTGGGGCTGTAATATTATTTAATGCTTAAACTTTATTTTAAATGTTTATCTTAGAATGAGTATAAAAGGATACTATTTGGAACATCATCCTAACCTTTTCTCATTACTGGAAGTGTAATCATTAAAATGAAAATTGATTATCCTTTTAGCTAATGCTTGCTTACCCTAATTTTAGATAAAGTACCTAGTTATAAACACCTTTATCTAGTTCCATAAAGATAAAATATTCATAACAATGTAAATGTCAAATAATAAGGAAATGATTTAATTATGTGATAATTTTGACGACTGTGGAAAAATGAAGTGCTTTTGATAAAATGGTAAGTAAATAAAAAAATGAATGAAAAATTTGTGCACAAACACTGCAGCTATGTAATAAGATATTCCTGTACACTTACGATACTACATGTGTCACTTATAACCTCTGTATTAAAATATTTGGGTTATGAATTTCTTTTTAAAACATATTATTACATTGCTTTTATAATTTAAAAACTTTCTAAAACTTGAAATGAAGAGCAAATAACTGCTGAGTACGCACGTAACAAATACAGATTTATTAAGTTTCATAAGGAGAATATAACCTTCCGGAGGCTGAGGACTTCACCTCTTCTATTTACTGCTATGTCCCTAGATCAGAATAGTGCCAGGTTCACTAAATATTTGTTCAGTGAACGAATGAATGGCTAAAAGCATATAAACACATTAGCCTTACTTTTATGGTAGAAAGCACTCCTTTTTTTAAAAAAAAGACTTGGTTAATTTAGAGGTTGGTTTAGTTTTTATTAGTATGGTTTATGATACATTTGTTTTTTCATATTCTTATCTCTCATACGTTGTATTTTTTCTTCAGGCTATTTAATGATATAGAATTGTTATAAAGTTAGAGGCTTTCTTAACAATGACCTGTTATTTTAGAACCAGATGATCAAAGAACTGGAGTCCCGTGTCCAGCAGCTGACTGGAGAAGCAGAGAACAGTAATTTACAGAAGCAGAAATTAATTCAGGAAAAATTGGAACTTGAGAGATGTTACCAGATAACATGTAATGAATTACAAGAAGTAAAGGCAAGGTATTGTCTGAAGTCAGATATCTCTCAGGTGTGGCTATAAAGTACTGATATTAACTCTATTAATTATCTGCTAAAATTAATCACACTTGTGCATTTAACTTGGGAGGTTTCCAATCTAAATGCTGCCCTTTGTTAAATTTTTTAAAGTACCATTTAATATAAGAAGCATACTGTTTAAAAACAGTTGATAAAAATGTGGATACTTATTTGATATATTGAAAGATAATTCATTTGGATTTGGTTGACTAAAAAATTCCATTTTAGAGATTGATTATAAATATACTGGAAATAGGTTTTATTCTCTGATTGCTTTTAGGTGCAACACACTGCATAAAGAGAAGGATCATCTTGTAAATGATTGTGAGCAAAACATGAAACTGTTACAAACCAAATATGATGCTGATATAAACCTTCTGAAAAAGGAACATGCTCTTTCAGCTTCTAAGGTACTATAGATGCTGGTAGATGTAGCCATACAAAGTACTTATTTCCTTTACTCAGCATATAGCCAAAGGTAGTAGAAGCTAACTACTGTCTGGCATTTAAATTAGTCTCTCCTTTGCTTAATTTAATGCTAAGTGTCTAATATATAGCATAACACAAATATTTAATGAACTAAAATCTGCTATAAATTAACCCTTTTAATTACCAAAGTTTTTAAAGGAGGAAACATAAAAATCCGAGAAGAAATGTTCAGTTGTATTAATAATACATATTTTGGAGTAACTCTATACATTATTATTATTATTTTGAAATCTTGGTTATGCTTTAGTTTTCCTGCCATCACATACGCTTATATGAGCCCACAGACACCCTCAGGGACACCCACACACTTTTGTGTCAGATAATTGAAACTTTCGGCAAAGAAAATCCTATCGCGTCAATACTAAAATAGTCAATTACTTGATATTTCATGAATTAAATATTCCAGTGGATTTGGTTTTAAAATTAAAATCTAAAAAGTTTTCTGTATACCTGTTCTTTTTACATCAGTATTATATTTTCATAACTTTAAATGCCATGCAGTACTTAATTTATCTTTTTACTTTAAAAGATTTTTTAACTTAAAAATTTAAAAAAATTCAGATTTATAGATAATTTTAATTCTAACTGAAGCTTAAGGGGGGAAAAAAGTTAAATTTCTTCAACCAGAAGTTTGTAGGATGGTAGAAAAATCAAAGTTTCATTTTTTAATTATTTTCTTAAAATCTTTTTAGGCATCTGGTATGATTAAAGAATTAGAACAGAACATCCGTCAATTAAAACAGCAGTTACAGGAATCAGAACTTCAAAGAAAGCAACAATTAAAGGTGAGTCCTGTATTTTTATACAGAATAATGGCTAAAACTCACCTTTCCTTTTCTTGGTGTATACATATAAATGAGAGTCGATGAAAAAAACTCAGAAATGCAGGTAGCCATTTCTGATTCTTTTATCGCACTGTATCATTTTTCATCTTATTTACTTGAACAAAAGTAGATGCTAATGGGATATAGAGTAAAAAGAACAGTAATTTTAATTTGAACAATCTACTTTTTTTTGAGATTAGTTAAAAGAATAAACCTTATTTAAATATATTATTATTTTAGAATTATTTTCTCTCTTTAAATTATTATCTGCCATTCTTTATAATTTCTCTGTTTCTTTTTCTCTTTCACACCTTTTATTTATTTATTTATGTATTTGGCTGCACCGCTCGGCATGTGGGATCCTAGTTCCTCGACCAGCGATTGAACCCATGCCCCCTGCGGTGGAAGTGTGGCGTCCCAACCATTGGACAGCCAGGGAACTCCCTCTTTCACACCTTTTAGATCTTGCCTTTTCTCTCATGGTCAAAAAATACCAAGCACTTCTATATGATATAACTTCAAACTTATTATTTTCATGTTGATTCATTTGGTCATTTTTAAGTGATCTCCTAATTCTAAGGGTCAGAAAGTTTCTCTTTCACTGTAAAGTATGTACCTTTGAGAGTGGTAACATCTTCAGATAACTAAGGTTTTATGGCCTCCAACATAAAGCTATGCATGTTTCTAGCTGTAGTTTAGAAAACTGGACAGGTAGGGCTCTCTTAATAATATGCAAAACTCAAATAAGGTTTGTCATCAGAGAGATTGATTTGTTTCATTAGATTACCAATTTTATTGACCCTAGAAGCAATTTAAGTATAATAAAGGTAAATATTTATTATTCACAGGATCAAGAAAATAAGTTTCAAATGGAGAAATGTCACTTAAAACGCACCTATGAGAAAAAGGTAATATGTTTCATGGGAAGCTATGACATTTAAAATAGCACATGAGGCAGTTAAGAATGAAGGTTGATTTTTATACAGCCGTGCATTCCAGCCCTTATTTCTGAGTTCATTTCAGTTAGCCAGTAATCAAATTTTTCTTCTTTTTCATGTTTATAAACAGCTTCTTCAGTTTGATTTTTAATTATATCAACATTAAAACACCACTTCTATGTTATATTTGAGTGAAGAGTATTATTATGTTCACCTTTCATAATAACCTGTTGAAAATATATTTTCTTTCTGCCAGTAAAAATGTGATGTGACTGTTGGGTGTTATTTTCTTCTGTTGTATCATATGTGTAATAAGAACTCTAAGAAATTAACCAAAGAATATGAAACAGTGAAAGCATTGTCTACTACGATCGATTAGTAAGAAGTGGATTAGTCATTGTCTCTCGTGATTTAGAGCAGTGACTGTAGTGACTGTTTCTACTGGTGCATGCTGGTGTCCTTGTTACCAGTAACAACTAGGGTCACTGCCACACTGTTGACACCTTCGGTGATAAAGTATAGAATTCTGTATGTCTGTGACTTTCAAACTTGAGTTTTGAATTTGTTGTTTGCTGTATAACTGTAATTGAAATAGCAAAGATTTTGTTGCTGCTTTTGTAATTATTTACAGTTCTAACATCCACCAAATTAATCCTCTTGTAAAATACCCACATAATGGAAAATGAGGAAAAAGTTACCCCTTCGACTAATTAAAATACATACAAATTAAAATTAGACAGATTTTATAGCACACAATTCTTAATAGATGTTGTAATACCACATCTTATCTATGCATATCGTCACAGCAGACATGCATTAAATGCTTTCACGGGGCGAGGTATCACACCAGGCACTGTATGCAGGGGCGGGGTTGAGGGTGAACTAGCCATAGACGCTGCTCTCCAGCAGGTTAATGTCTGGGGAGAAGAAGGTTTCTGTCCTTTGGAAAAGTGAGTATTTCTTCTGATGTGCATTGACCTAAATATGTGCTCTTTAAAATTATAATTAATTTTCTTATTGTTAAAGTTTTTTTCCCCTGCAGTTTTAATACAGCTCAATGCAAGATACTGAATATATTTCATGCCTACAAAATGATATCTGAACAGGAGGGAGAAATACTGCTTTCACTGAAATAAAGAATTTTTTTGGTTTCTACTGTTGAGCCATGCAGCTGCTTAACAATCTGACTTACCCAGAGCAGACCATGCACTATCATAAGCCTTGCTCCCCACTGCCTGAGGCATCCACATCCTGTGGGTGTACCTGTTAGTCCTTTGTTCTTTCTTTGGGCAGATGTCTGGCTCCCATCCATCAGGGACACCTTCCTGGCCTCCTGCTCTCTTACACTCCGTGGTCAGCCCTCCTCCTGAGTGATGGTATCTGCTTACCTGTGAGCCCCAGAGGGTTTGGTACCAGGAGGAAGGCGCACACTGACTAATATTACAAGATTGTATTCCTACCCCAAAGTTGAGTCCTCCTACCCCAAAGTTGAGTCCTCCTATCCCAAAGTTGAGTCCTCCTACCCCAAAGTTGAGTCCTCCTACCCCAAAGTTGAGTCCCCCAGCATACAGAGTTGGGGCTGGAGAGGCAGTCTCTCCTACCACGGTCTTTTCTTGGCTGTTCGGCCACTGAGTAAACTCAGGTTTCTGCACCAGCCCCTCTGCCTGATGGACACACACAAGAAACAGAATGTTAAAGCTCAGTTCATCCCTAGCCAGCCACCTTCCCCCATCCTATTCTGTTTCACTTCAGGGAGCAGACCTAAATCCTTTTAATAAGGCATCATAACTACAGCTTTTCCCTTTCCGTGAGCTATCAAGTGGTCTCCTTTTAAATAACGTAACTAGTTAAGGAGTGTTAATTGTTTTCAGTGTAAATAAGACGTGTTTAAAATAGCAGCCATCTGTAAAGGAAAATCAGTGCAGTTGTACATATTGCATACGTTCTAACATTATTTGTATTGGAAGAAAATGGCGCTCAGCATGCCACTTTTTGTTTTACAATTAATTCCATAATCTCCCCCTTTTAAATTGACATCTGTTCTTCTTTCTTTATTAAACCTGCTGTGATCTCAGCCCTTGAAGATTTGATGTCCTGTACCCCCCTCAGGGAATATCCTCTTTGACTGCTCAGAGAGCTGACATAAATCTTACCTAGCGCCAGACTGTGTAACCGGATAGCCAAGTGGGGTGGATAGCGCTTTTGTTTGTGTCTTAGACAGTGTTACAGGTGTGTGCATTCAGTAACTTTTGGTATAAAACTAAGTTCTGGATATCTGTTCAGGAGGAGGAAATGCCATCTGAATGACATTATTTCCTCATGCCAACAAGAAAGCAGCATCAGAGTCTAACTTGTCTTTGAGGTAAGAGAAGCAGCATCAGATGCTGTCCCGGATTTGAGCACACACGCATCATCTAATGGTCTTTACTGATCTCTGGTGGCTATTGCCTGCTCTTAAGATCTTCGAACATCAAACAAATAATAGGTAGTAAAACTAAATTTCATTGTTTGAGAAAGTGTCCTAATCTGTTAAATCAGGAAACGGTTAGGCTAAATGATTTTACTAGCAAGGAAACACCTGCCTCCTACAAATAACCTGTTGCCTGTTTTCCAAACAGGCACCAGAGAGTTAAAAGATGGTGCGTTTACCGAAAGAAGTTCATGAGACAGATGTTAAGCATGTATATCCTAAAATGTGCTGGAATTGAAATATCTACTTATAATAATTCTGATGTAACTGTGTCACAGTTGAGATCTAAAGTCTGATGGAGTTCAAAGTTATTCCAGTCTTTAGTATTTATGTATAGTTCTTTTAATTAGGTTAAAAAAATTTAAAATTTACACAGTTCTATGTGTATTGCATAGTGTTTTCCAACTACTACCGGCCTAATTTTCTTCAAGAGGACAGGTGTCTTGAGTGAAGCTTTAAAAAATGAAATTGCGCAGTGAAATGATTTATAGAATTCATGGCGCGCAACGCACCGTATTTGTCATGGTGAGAAGCAGAGCGGGCAGTGTGGTTGCAAGCCACGGTGGGGCGTCGGCTGGTCCGCGCGTGAGTCAGCCGTGGTTCCAAGCTCTTCTTTATGCTGTGCGGTCTGCCGCCACCTGTTTCCTTGCACATAGCAAACCTCTTTCTTCTGTATACAAGCACACCTTTCTTGATAACTTAACTTCTTAGGGTGTAAGGGGATGAAATCTACATTTACTAAATGCTCGATAAATGTGCTTCTGGCCACCTGACTCACTCATTTACGGCAGATGCCCATGTTGGAGAATATATGCTGTATCTTTATCTATCTGGTTTGTGTTTTCATTATTTAAATTATTAAAATTCATTTTTGATGCTAACTATATAGTAGGGAAAGGATTGCAAGCAAGTCAATTTAAGGCTTATTTCCCACTGCCATTAACACATTCAGAAGCAAAGGTTGGCAGGAGCATTATTGCTGTCACCCCCAGCTCTCTGGAATATAGGTAAAAACTAAAAGTATAACCCCAAGAGTCCCTTTAGCATTCAATACAAATATATTCAATTAAGAACAAATAAGCAAAAAACAAACCCAGAACAGCATTTATTGACTATTCTAGCGCGGGCCAAGTGTTGTGCTGAGTGCCGAGGATATAAAAATAAATGAGAAACAGCTTTTCGCTTTGAGGAGCCACCAGCTCAGAAGCCTGTGCGTTGTTGACACATGCATGTTTCACTCAGAGGGAAGGCTCTCATTCTCCCGCCCAGATAGTCTCATTCCTGCTTTAGAAATGGTCCTAATAGTTTAGAAGCGATAAATTAGATCAAGGTGCTTGGGTAGCACAAGCCAATCAGGAAGTGGCAGCTAGAACTTGACCAAGGTTAAGATTGAATCGTGAGTGGTAAAAAGTGCTTACAAGAACTCAAAATTCTTAGCAATTCAGGGGCCATTTTCTGAAAGGGCAAATAGTCCACAGGGAATTCCATTATGTGGCATGCTGTATTGTGGTTTTGGGTGTTCATAATGACCTTGAATTTTCAAGAAAATGTTTGTGTATAGAATATTCAGTCTGAGGAGGTGATGGTAATTAACATTGCTGAGCATTTATCATGTTCCCAATATTGTTCTAAGAGCTTTACCTGGAGTCACTTATTAACTCATCACAATTTTTGAAAAGCATGCTCATCCTGATTTCCGTCCTCATTTTCCAAAGAGACGACTGAGGCACAGAGTGTCGAGTAGCTTGCGAAGGGGCGAAACCTGTGCAGTCTGGCTCCAGAGCTTGCGATCATAATCACCGTGTAACCTTAATAGATTTTTCTCAAAGTTGGTTCAGTTTTTGACATTTTCACCAAAGGGGGTATATCTCAATTATGCTAGTGTGCAGAGAGTCCTGAGTCCCAGGAGAAAACCGAGCAGGAAATCGAGGGGAAACCCTGCTAGTGCAGCCAGCTGGAGGCCAGTGTGTCAGGTGCTGTTGACTTGCCAGCGACTGATCGCGGCTCCTGTGAGGTTTCCATGTAACGTGTGGTTTCGCAGAACCCGAGACCTAGTCTGTGGGGTGAGGGAAAACCTCCCCAAACCCTCCTGGGGATTTCCTGGGAACTGGATTTTCCCTGCAGCTCTGAGGAGACCTCGCTAGGGGACTGGGACAGGAGCAGGGTTATGCCCCCCGTATTTTTTTTTTTTAATCAAGCACCAAATCTGAACAGATAATACTCTGTTTAAGAATGAGTAAGAGGGGGCTTCCCTGGTGGCGCAGTGGTTGAGAGTCCGCCTGCCGATGCAGGGGACACGGGTTCGTGCCCCGGTCTGGGAGGATCCCACATGCCACGGAGCGGCTGGGCCCGTGAGCCACAACTACTGAGCCTGCACCCTAGAGCCCACGAGCCACAACTACTGAGCCTGTGTGCCACAACTACTGAAGCCCATGCACCTACAGCCCATGCTCCGCAACAAGAGAAGCCACCTCAATGAGAAGGCTGCGCACCGCAATGAAGAGTAGCCCCCGGGCTTCCCTGGTGGCGCAGTGGTTGAGAATCCACCTGCCGATGCAGGGGACGCGGGCTCGTGCCCCGGTCCGGGAGGATCCCACGTGCCGCGGAGCGGCTGGGCCCGTGAGCCGTGGCCGCTGAGCCTGCGCGTCCGGAGCCTGTGCTCCGCAACGGGAGAGGCCACAACAGTGAGAGGCCCGCGTACCGCAAAAAAAAAA
>NC_041227.1:132050399-132053744 GCF_002837175.3 Physeter macrocephalus | reverse complement strand
GTCCGGAGCCTGTGCCCCGCAACGGGAGAGGCCACAACAGTGAGAGGCCCGCGTACTGCAAAAAAAAAAAAAAAAAAAAAAGAATGAGTAAGAGGAAGAAGCCAAAATGGGGTCTGTGGAAGAAATATTGTGGAGCAAAGGGAGGAGAGCGTGATACAGGTGACTCAGAGAAAGGAGTTTCTTCAAAAGAAAACATTAAGAAATTCATCAGTAGAATCCCAGAAGACATGATGTCCATGAAGGAGAAACAGGTATCATAAGGAAAGAAAAGGCCAAGGTGGAAATGGAGATAATTTACACCTTGGTGACCGCCATCACAGCAGCCAGTAGGCATTTTTGATCAAATACTGTCATGGAAAAGCGCCTCTCTGTCCTCACTCTTTCACTTTACAGGCAGTTGATTTTATTTATTTATTTATTTTACTAAAACACCAAAGGAAAAAAATATAAGAGAATTATAATAGGAAAAGGCCAAAGAACATAGCATTTTTGAGCTAAATAGTTCTCTGTCCAAACGAATAAATAGCTAACTAAATACAGGTATTTTTGAGGAGCACTGATTCAGTGTTTGAAAAGGTTTGTGACTGTGTGTGTGGGGGGGGTGTGTGTGCGTTTCGTTGACTTCGTTCTTCTCACTCCTCTCCCATCTCCTGTGCCCACCAGGCGCACTGTCCGCCTCACCTGGATTGCCAGCAGGTTGTGCCCGGGACCCCCACCTGCTAAGTGACTTGAGCTCCCTTACCTTCCAGCTGGGCTCTGCACCCTCAGTTGTCTCCTCTGTGGGACCATAGCTGCTGTTTTACTCTCCCCTCCAGCTGTAGCAGTTTCCTTTTCCTATTTTTAGATCCGTATAATGGGTCCATGTTGGGTATGCTTATCTGCATTTGCATACGAAGAGCTTTCTGTGAAGAGAAATATTCATTTGACCCTCATTATTCTTGCTGCCATCCCACCTGTTCAGAGGATGCCACATTTAGTAAAGAGATTCTCAGGGTGGGGGGACTTCTCCCCAAACTCAGTAGATGGTTATATAGATCATTCCCAGAAGTGGAAGACAGTTTCATCATAACCTGTATGTTTTTGGGGAATATAGACACATTATTTATTGTATTCTCCTGTGTCTTGTTGGATTACTTTCCTTTGGTTAATATGTAATGTTAAAAAAATTCAAAAGTGATTCCTCCCTTTTTGAATTTCTTACATATCAGTTTATTTTACAGGGACTCCACATGCAGGTACATTTAAACAATGATTAACTTTGACCAGAAAATTATTATTGGAAGAATACTATTAAAATAATTCTATGGTAAATGATTATGGTTAACCAAGCCTCTATCTTGAAAAATCTAAATCTAATTTTATATTAAAAATAGATTTAAGATTACTGTTTCATTGTATTTCTCCTTTGAGTAAGCTTGACTTGTTTTTTAGTAAATTTTACATCTTTGTCACGGCAGGTTCATGACTTGCAGACTGAACTTGATAAAGAAAAAGAAGATGCTCAAAAGAAAATCCATAAATTTGAGGAGGCTTTGAAGTGAGTAAAATTGTAATACAGTTAATTAAAAGAGATACTCTTATTCTAAACTGTGAGCCAAATTAAGTAACTAAAACCCAAACATTATAATATTTGTATCATAACCGTGTTGTGGTTTAGCTTGAATCAGTTTTCTATCATCAATCTCTAGTTTCAGAATTTTATTACTAGCCAGTAAAGGAAAAATATCAGTTCAGCTGTTTTTAAACGATAGGAAGGTAAGAAAGACAACTTAGTGGTTTCAGATGCTTTCTTCCTCTTAAATGAAAACAGATTTAAAAACAACAATAACAACAATAAGATTTAGATCTAGGACATTTAGAAATTCCTCTGTAGCTTTTTTGGGAGGAATTTGGGTAATGAAATGTTTCAGTTGTTATATTTAAAAATGGACTACTATACAGGCATTGTTTAGCAAAGGTTTTGTCTTATGGTATGTAAACATACACATTAAAATGTTATATTTTATTTGTCTTTTCCATTCATTTACTAAGTTGATTAGGCCCTACTTATCACTAGGTATTATCCTGCAGTTTTTAGCTGGAGAACATTGATTTATTCAGTAACTGTTGCATTCTCACCATGTTTCAGGCAATGTCTAATTCCTTCCTGGAGGACCTGTATTATAGTCCAGTTGGGAAGATATTCATACACTTTGGCAGTTACAGTCCGGAGTGATGAGAACTTTCACAGGATAAAGGTCAATAGGGTACCTGCCCCAAGAAAGTGATTTAGGAAGGGAAGCTTACTTGGGCACAGTATATCTAGCTAACTCCCAGTGAATCAGCAAATTCCATTTTTTGTGCTTTTCCAAACCTCCAAAGAGGAATAATTTAGACAAAGGCCAAAAAGAATATCTAGGATCAAAGAAACCTAGTATCAAATTCTTCCTGGGAAGATTGCATAACCGTTCCCTCTCCTTCACTCTGCTTGTTAGTAGAATGTCCTGAATGGGTTGCTGAATAGGACCTCTTAAAATAATCTATGTGCTGTGACATCACAGGATATCAGTTCCTTATCTATACCAGGATTGGTGCTTATTTGTTCACATCACCACATATGAATTAGGTGAAATTAGAGGAGGACTGTAATGTCCATTAAACATTAAGCCAGATAACTGTATTTTATACCCCAACTTGAATAGTGACACAACTAGGGCATTCTTGCTTTATGGATGGGATGCCCTCCCTTTATCCCTCATTAATTCATTTGTTTTCCTCCTTAAAATGTTGATTCACAACTTTCTTCATATATTCAACTTACCACACTTTCGTGTCTTCTTTGTTCTACCTTGTCTCTTTTTTTTGTAATTTCTTTATAGTTTTTCCATTAGCTTGTTGATGTGTATTTTATATCCATAAAGGAAGAGGTAATTCCTTCAAATAACGGGAAATCAACAAATATTTGTTTAGTACCTACAATGTCTATATACTGTATTATCATATGAAAGGAAATCGAAGGTTTAGAAACTATAGCTCAAGACATAACCCTGTTCTTAACAATTTTATAGTCCAGGGTAGGCATTTGAAGTCCCTGGAGTGTTAGGTATCAAGTTGTTGACATAAGTGCAATTGGAATAAGAAAGACTGTTTGCAGTTGGGGAATTGGGAGTCAATGTGTATTATTTTTGTTTTCCGTGTTTGCACATGCTATTTGATGAAATATTTACCACCATCAGCCCCATATTCACTTGTCAATTTCTTCTTCTTTTTTTTTTTTTTAACATCTTTATTGGAGTATAATTGCCTTACAATGGTGTGTTAGTTTCTGCTTTACAACAAAGTGAATCAGTTATACATATACATATG
>NC_041227.1:132037288-132049800 GCF_002837175.3 Physeter macrocephalus | reverse complement strand
GGCCTCTCACTGTTGTGGCCTCTCCCATTGCGGAGCACAGGCTCCGGACGCGCAGGCTCAGCGGCCATGGCTCACGGGCCCAGCCGCTCTGCCGCATGTGGGATCTTCCCGGACCGTGGCATGAACCCGTGTCCCCTGCATCGGCAGGCGGACTCTCAACCACTGCGCCACCAGGGAAGCCCAGCATGGTCTTTTAATATTCACCAGTGGACGGTGAAAAAACCCTGCAGCCTCTGTAGTTGCTATATGCAACATAATCTATTTAAGTCTTTAGAGGTCTTTACCAAAATACCAAATTTTACTTGGAGTTAAATAAAGCTAGTTTAGATTGTTAATAACATTCCCCTGTGGATCTGTTTCTTCCATTCCTTGTGTAGATGATGTCTTCATTTACATTAAATGTTGGTATGACCTTAACAATATAGCACCTGGTATAGCAGGAGCAATCTGGTCTGAAAATAGCAGCATAAGTTATTGTGTGGTCTGAACTGCAAAGTAAACAGTACAACCTGGCTGTTTTCCCAGAGGAAAATATTCTGGGGCAACTGCTACTGCTTTTCAATCTAAGAATAGTGTTAGACCCAGTTGGTTCAGAGACAATTCCATTTTTCTAAAAGACAGGTATATGATATGGAAATTTGCCATGATTATTAGCAATTTTTTTCTGTAATAAAGATATACACAAAGGTGAAAAAAATCTCACTTTTAGAATGTGATGGTATTCATTCATTTATTCATTCATTCTTTCACTCAGTAGGGTTGTTGAATGTATAGTGGAGGATGTCAGAGAGCTGGAATTAACATGTGAATTAATGTACATATAAATACATGATAAGTGGATTCAACTCAATCTTTGGTTTAGAGCTCAAGTTGATACTTCAGACCCTATTGGTATTTAAGAGGGACACTGATTTGAAGTTAGCACTCACTGTAAATGTAACTCCTAAAACTAATTTGCCTACTTGTTACTGTTTTTCAGAAAAAAAAAACCAGTTTACTATTACTGTCCTACTACTTACAATTTTTATTCTACACATATCCTAAACAGTTTTTTGCTTCCTGTGTCATTTTTGTTGCAGAAAATATTTTAATAACCTCCAGTAACTGAAAATTATCTGAAACTATAACTGTAAATGGTATGAATTTTATGTGTTCATTTTTCAAAGATAGGTAATTAAAGTAAATGGGAAACGTAGTACTGAATGGAGAATTACCATAGTTAATAAAATAACTTGGTGTAACTCTTTGAAGGACTAACACTGAAAAAGTATATTAATTTTTTGGAGGAGTTAAAACCTATGAACAACAGATGTAGAGTATAGATTTGGTTTATCCCCTTTTTGATATTTATATGTTTACCAAATTTGATTTCTAAGTTTTTGGTGCTATAAAACTAATAAAGCATTGTTCTGAGATATTGTATAAATTGACTATTTTAAAGCATTCAATGAGACATTCCAAAGTCATCTTTTTGTAAAAAATTTATTTATTTTTATTTTATTTATTTTTGGCTGCGTTGGGTCTTCATTGCTGCGCACGGGCTTTCTCTAGTGGTGAACGGGGGTTACTCTTCCTTGTGATGCGCGGGCTTCTCATTGCTGTGGTTTCTCTTGTTGTGGAGCACAGGCTCTAGGCACGTGGACTTCAGTAATTGTGGCTCACGGGCTTCAGTAGTTGTGGCTCGCGGGCTCTAGAGCTCAGGCTCAGTAGTTACGGCACATGGGCTTAGTTGCTCTGCGGCATGTGGGATCTTCCTGGATCAGAGCTCAAACCCATGTCCCATGCATTGGCAGGTGGATCCTTAAGCACTGCACCACCAGGGAAGCCCCATCTTTTTGACTGATACCTTTTTCAAACTCCTCTCTGGCAGTAAAATACAAAACTGTCTTGAAACATTTATTCTGATCCATTTTAACTTTTTTGTATTGTCAATTGTAAACATCATAAATATTTCTACTCTGACACTAATATATATAAGCTTTCTGTTTTTCAGTTAGCACTGAAAGTGAGTAGTGGTAATTTCACTAGAACATGTTACAAAATCGGTCTTTAGATGATATGGTTATGAATGACCCTACAGGAAGCAAGCCCTTGTTCAACTAAAACATATTCTTTCTGTTGTACTTGCTAACATATGCATGTACATGTATACATGACTGTGTCTGAATGTATCCACCACAAATAAAACTTCTACTGGGTTTAAAAAAATACAGAGAGATGGGGCAAATTTAAATCTGGGCGCTAACCTCTCAGGCCAGACGCTTTGATGTTACTAAAACAAACAAACGTGCATTTTTGGTAATAGGAGGTGTCTCATGAAAACTGGATATTTCATGAGTCCCCTTTTAAATCATTATCTCGAATTTTTGTCACAATTACGTTATAACCCTGAAACATATGTTTAGCTGACTTTTTGCCAATTTATATAATACACAAAATGTAGATATATGAGATATTTGATTATATAAATATTTAGAAATGTCTGTTAAGTTTGCTCTCATTTAGACTTCGCTGTCAATAAATATATTATAAGGAAAAGTGAAACAGTGGCTTCTTGTACCCTTACAGTTTTTAAAAATAACTTTTTAAAGCTAGGTAATAGAGTTCCATGGTTTGAATATGAGAGATAGGAAAAATGAGCATACAGGGGACGTCCCCTTCCATTGGCGCCCTCTCGCCCTACATTCTTCCTCTTGGAAGGAGCAGTGTTCCCAGTTCCCTGTGTACCCTTTCATGTGGAAGCATCTCTACTCTTCCCCCACTGTCTCTTCCCCTTAGGTGCTACCTAATATCCTGATTTTTTTCACTTAACATATCTTGGAGGTTATTTCATGTAAGGACATAAAGAGCTTCCCCATTCTGTTTTATGTATCTGGTGTACTTTATTTCACTAATTCTTTATTAATGAACACATGATGAAAATGTTTCCATTTTTCTCCTAGTACATATATGGTTTGATTTTAACATTTAAATCTGTGACCCATTTGGAATGTATCCACTGTAGGTTGTGAGATATGGATCCTGTTGTTTTTGCTTTTTGTCACATGGTTACCCAGTCATTTCAACATCATTAATTTAATGATCTAGCCTTTCCCTCATCAGAGTTCTGCTACAGAACCTTTATCTTTGGACTTGAGTCTAGACTTTTGGTTCTGTTTGAGAGATCTGAATATGCTTGTGCCAGTCCCATACTCTGTTGATTTCTACCGTTTAAAGGTAATGTTTAGTGTCTAGTCAGACTTCTTATCCTGTTACCCTGTGCTTTTTCAGAATCTTCCTTTTTTTCTTGTTTATATTTTTCCATTGGAGATTTATAATTAGCTTGTCTAGTTAAAAAAGAAAAACCATTAGTCTTTTTGTTAGTGTTGCTGAACAGATATAGTTCAACAAAGGAAGAACTGACATCTTTTAATGTTGAATCTCTCCACACACAACATGATATGCCTCCCTTCGTTCAGGTCTGCCTCTGTGCCACTCTACAGCTAGATCCTGTTTTTGAAACAGACAGTTTGCAAGGAATTTGTGTTACTTAACTATCACAAGTTGGTTCTTTTATATTAAGTGTGTATTTTGACTGTCTATTAGGGTATGTGTTGTGAAGCTTAAAATACATAGGGAGTTGTATATTCTGGGTTTGAAGTTTCATACAGTTTGGGATGTGGATTTTAAACTCTGTACTTTTGGACATACCGTTTACTTTTTTTTTTTTTTTGCTGTGGCCTCTCCCGTTGCGGAGCACAGGCTCCGGACGCGCAGGCTCAGCGGCCGTGGCTCACGGGCCCAGCCGCTCTGCGGCACGTGGGATCCTCCCGGACCGGGGCACGAACCCGCGTCCCCTGCATCGCCAGGCGGATTTTCAACCACTGTGCCACCAGGGAAGCCCCATACCGTTTACTTTTGAATGAAGAATGTAAAACTCTTGCAGGTATCACTTGTTTTGTTTATACTTCTGTAGCCATTTAATGCCTTAATATGTCATTTTAACCAAACTCATTTATTAATTCCTCCCAACGTCTATTTTGTTCTAGGAACTTTGTTGGTACTGAGTATATAGTGCCTAAGAAAGCAGGCTAGGCCTCTGCTGTGGCCACAGTACACGGCTGCACAGCTTTCCGGTTGAATACCCCACCATGTCAGTGTATTAGTGCAGGACACTGGGTGTGAGTCCCCACAGAGCGCGGGGCACTTCCACAGAGACCCTGGGTGACGGTTGGTGTGTTTTCCCTGCTTCACTTGGTAACATGAGATATTCTTGATTTTATTTTATTTACTTAGTGTAAAATAAGTATTTTGCCTCCTATTGAACAATGCATTGTTGGGATTCCTGCATTGTTTGTAAAAGTAGACATTTTGTAATGTGGAAAAAAAATGAAGTGTTCCAGTCACTCTTTCAGGAGTTATGATAGTAATTTATAGGAGGTCCCGAAGCAGTCTGCTTAACCTTCTATGTCCGTAACATCCTTTTTAAAACTCAGTCGCCTAAGGGCCTCCTCATCATCTTACTGCTCACCTGGCTCTCCCCCAGCTGGTTACCATCGACTCAGATGTTCAAAGTGCACCTTGTTCCTCCTCTGAGTAAGTTTTTTCTCTGTTCCTGTATGCAGAATGAAAATCAGTGTTTTTTCTTCCAGAGGCTGACCTAATAGAATGACTTTAAGGCTACTCAACTTTTCCTTTTGGAGAAAAAAAATCTTAGGGATTTAAATACAAAGTCTTATTTTCATCGTGGAATTTCTATCCAGAATTTTTTAGAATGCTACTGATTTTTTATAGTTCTGATTCCAAATAGCACTGTGAGTTTTAAATGCTTCCAGGATCATATCATTTAAATAATGGGTGAGTACAGGAAAAGTAAATAACAGTAATTTTTTTTTAAACTTTTTATTTTGAAATAATTTTAGGTTAACATGCAATTGTAAGAAATAATACAAAGAGATCTTGTTTTCATCGTGGAATTTCTATCCAGAATTTTTTAGAATGCTACTGATTTTTTATAGTTCTGATTCCAAATAGCACTGTGAGTTTTAAATGCTTCCAGGATCATATCATTTAAATAATGGGTGAGTACAGGAAAAGTTTCCTAGCTGTCATTTTTATTAAAGTTTTTATTTTGAAATAATTTTAGGTTAACATGCAATTGTAAGAAATAATACAAAGAGATCTTGTGTACACTTTATCCAGTTTCCCCATTGGTAACAACTTGAAAATCTGTAGTACAACATCATAACTAGGAAAGTGACATTGACATAATTAACCCATCTTGTTCAGATTTCCTTGGTTTTACACGTACTCATCTATGTGCTTGCACGTGTGTGCACGTGTGTGTGTGCTTAGTGCTATGCAATTTTATCAGAATTGTAGACTGGTATATCCAACATCACAGTTCTGTCACAACGAAGATCGCTTGTATTGCCCTTTTATAAACATAACCGTATCCTTCCTACCCTCTCCCCATCTTGACCTTCCTGTCTTGAGATTCACTGACTAATAGTAATTTGTTCTCAATCTCTATTTTCTTCAATTAAAAAAAATGCAAAAGAATCATATATAGGGAATCACATAGTAGGTAAACCCTTGGGATTGACTTTTATCATTCAGCATCGTTCTCCTGAGATTCGTGGAAGTCATTGTGTGTATCAGTTGTTTACATCTTTTTATTGCCTAATGAGCAGTTGTATGGATACAGCAGTTTTTTGTTTGTATGTTTTGTTTCTGTTTTGTTTAGTTTTTACCAGTAAATGACTGAAGAATATTGGATGTTTTTAGTATTTTCTATTACGAATAAAGCTGCTATGAAGACTGTGTACATGTGAACATGTGTTTTCATTTCTCTGGGATAAATGCCCAGGAGCGGAATTGCTGAATTGTATAGAAACTGCATGTTTAGTTTTATAAGAAGCTGCCAGACGGTTTTTGGTTGCTGTGCTGTCGTATTTCCCGTTGGTGATGCATGAGTGGCCCTGCTGCTCGGCACCCTTACCGGCTTTAATGGTGAGCATATGGGATTTAAAAAAATTTCTCTACATTTCACATATTCTACAATGACTGAGCCCAGCAACCCCTCAGAGTCTTGAGGAATTTCAGCTTGTCTCAAATCACTCAACACTGGGTGGGGCAGGCTGTGAGCTCAGACAGTTTCTGGAAATACCTGAGCTCTAATTATTTTGGGGTTTTGACCAGAAAAACCTTTTATGTATTTCTTATAATAAATGGATAGGTGATAAGGTTGATATTCCGTTCTTTTTTTTTTAACAGGTGAGAATTTTTCTCACCTAGAATGGAAGGACACCCTGCCACAGCATTTTAGGAGAGGGTATTAGGAGGTCAGTAGAATACAGACTACAAAATACAGCTTTCTAGTAAGTGTAAAATTAGGATATTTTAAGTGAAAATACAAGGTATTTTCCATGAAAGGTTATATTACATTTAAAATGTGCTTTATGTTTTCTTACTGTGGAAATTCACATGAAATTCATAGATTCGTTTTCCACGTTTAATTTATCAGTCTGTTTTTGTAAACTTGAATCTGATTTTAGCACATATATGCTGATTCCTAATGTCAGAGCAGGTTGCTGTGCACTGGTTACCAATCCCAAGAGAGCAAAGCACTGTGCACTGGTTACTGATTCCTGGGGAGGACTCCAACTATTGAAACCGCACAGGACCCTGTGAGGCTCCTGGGCACAGAAGCCTTTCTGTCCCCTGTCTGTTGCTTATAGGGAATAGACTCCAGCCTCCATGAGCTTCCCTAGTCCCAAAGGGCAGATTGGAAGAGTTGCTTATCAGGGAAGGGAGAGGATGCAGAGACGAGGGAGGGGCAGCCAAGAAACAATGGTGCAGCCTTGGGGCAGGGTGCTGGTTCCCCCTCAAGGGATACATATAACAGTATCTTTAAGCTCTTCTGCGTAACTAAAACCCCAACCAAATGGAAGATGTTCCAGAGAGAAGGTCACAGTTTGATAACCTTGAAGCTCATCAGGAGACCATCTGAGGCCAGACTAAAGGAATGCAAGCCCTGCCCACATCCTGACCCTTATCAGAAACCCCGCCCTTGAACCATTGCTATAAAACTCCTCACCAACCCCCCTGGGTTGGGACACAGAGTTCAGGGCACGAGCCCGCTGTGTCCCCCCTTTGCCTGGCAAAGGAATAAAGCTATTCTTTTCTACTTCACCCAAAACTCTATCTCCGAGGTTTGATTCAACACCGGTGCAAGAGGCCAAGTTTTCAGCATCACTATCTGGAGGAAAGCAAAGATCATCACAATGCCAGGCACCAGGAATAGAAGCCCAAACATTCCCGCCAACTGCATCTTAGTATTGGAGTCACCAAGAATACACTGCAGTCAACCACTGAATGGAACAAGCTTCACTTACACAGAAAGAGGCAGAGAAGATCAGCTTCAGTGGTGGGCGTCCGTCCCCGGGGCACTGGGTCTCTCTTGTCTGCTGACACAAGACACAGGGCAGTTTGCCTGCCCTTCCTGTGCTCCCTAGAGAGACTCCGTCCCCTCCTTGTGAGGACAGAAAACAGTGGGGTTGGACAGGTGCCCTGTGATGTACACACTTCAAGCCAAGACAAAAGAGCATTCTTTGAGCTGAAGGGAAGGATATTCGCACACGAGGTGATCAGCCCAGCACAGGCTTTGTGGGCTCTTTATCTCGGTAAGGAAGCCTTCCGGCCCAAGGCCCATCCTTACATGGCTGAGTGGCTTTGGAGGACTGCATGCAAGAGACTGCCTTGCTTGACCCCAAGGTATCCTAGGATTTCAAGGTGCCTGAGCTGTTCTTTAGGGAGATTATCCTGGCAGGAGTGAGGATATCATCAGCTTGAGTAACAAGAAACAGGAAGCAGGAAAATAAGGAAGATGAGGCTACAGTAATAGTTCATGTAAGAGACAGCGGACCCTGTGAAGGTGGCAAGTCAGTGATGAAGAGAGTAATTGCAGCCTCCAGGAAAACAGCCTCTCTGGAAGCACTGTCTCATCTCAGCACCTTCATTTCATTCAGAGTCAGAATCAACTTTCACAAGTAATTTCCAAGGTATATACTGATGGAAAAACTACACACACTGTTTTATATTTTTATTCCATGTGGAAGTAACTTAAGATTGTTGAGTAAAAGGAAACATGAAGTATATTAATACTGAATTTTTAAATACTGTTTCATGATTTCAGATGATACAAATTTAAAAATGTCTAACTTATTATTAAATATAATTAAATACGCTGCAGTGAACATGGGAATGCAGATACCATTTTGAGTTAGGGTTTTTGTTTCATTTGCACATATTTCTAGAAGTAGAATTACTGGATCATATGATTCTATTTTTAAATTTTTTCGGGATCCTTCATACCGTTTTCCAATAATTCAGCTGCTATTTCTTTAAATATGCTTTCTACTCCCTTCTCCCAATCTTCTCCTTCTGCAACTTCAGTAATTCACAAATGGGTTCTTTTTTTTTTTTTAACATCTTTATTGGAGTATAATTGCTCTACAATGGTGTGTTAGTTTCTACTTTATAACAAAGTGAATCAGCTATACATATACATATGTTCCCATATCTCCTCCCTCTTGCATCTCCCTCCCTCCCACCCTCCCTATCCCACCCCTCTAGGTGGTCACAAAGCACCAAGCTGATCTCCCTGTGCTATGCGGCTGCTTCCCACTAGCTACCTATTTTACATTTGGTGGTATATATAAGTCCATGCCAACTTGAGTGATTTTTGATAGTTTGTGCTTTGGGGGTAATTTGTTTCATCCAAAATGTAGAATTTATGGGCAAATATTGTTGATAATATTTGCTTATTATCCTTTTAATTGTCTTTAGGGATTATAGTGATGTCTCTTCTTTCATTACTAATATTTGTAGTTTGTATCTTTTTTGCTCTCTGCCAGTCTGGCCAGAGGTTTGTCAACTTTATTGATATTTTCAGAGAATCAGCTTTTGGTTTCATTGATCATTCTCTGTTAATTTTCTGTTTTCAATTTCATTGATTTCTTCTCTTTTTTTTTCACACACACACACACACACACACTGTGTTTTATTTTTACAAGAGATAAATAGACTGACACCAAGCATTGTAAATGGATGACCACAACAAAAGCAATAATAATTGCAATTACCAAACACGAAACATACTCATACTATGTCATAATATTCACATTCAGTCCAGTAATCCTCCACTGTAACAGCTCCTTTACTTTGCAGTGAAAATTGATTAGTGTATTTTTTGCCTCTGAGTCCTTGTGGGATTTTTTTTTTTTACTCAGACAGAAAGTCACAAAAATTATAATCATCCTCATCAGTTCACTCAGTCCCATGTAATTAAATTTTTTTTAATCTTGATCTTTTGTTAGCACTTTTATGAATTCATCAGTTTTCCATTAGAGTTCTGAAAATGCTTATTCATTCAGTTCAGCAGTATAGTCAGTTACCAGAAACTTGTACTTGTCAGAGTCTTTTCCATGAATTGCTTGAAGATAAAACCCTTTTATAGGAACATATTTGCAAAAGCATCAGAGTACACCCAGAACTGTCTGTAAATGACAAGAGACTTAAAAATGACCATGGTTAAAGATTTGATGAAAGTTCATAATAATGCAATTGACAAGGAAATTTAGTTATTTCTGAGATATACATTTTAAAGTAATAACTAGAATTATGACTTATAACATTATACCAGAACATATAAGATTTTTAGAAATTTCATGTAATGTCTGAAACATTTATATTAACATATTTCCGTACAAATAACCCAAAGAAAGTTTAGTATTAGTTGTTTTTGTTGTTGTTGTTGTTTGTGTATACTGCAGGTTCTTATTAGTCATCAATTTTATACACATCAGTGTATACATGTCAATCCCAATCACGCAATTCATCACACCACCACCACCAAACCCCCGCGGTTTTCCGCCCTTGGTGTCCATACACAAATGGGTTTTTCTGATGGTATTTCATAGCCCATGTAGGCTTTCCTCACTCTTTTTCCTTTGTTCTTCTCTCCTCTGACTGGGTAGTTTCAGAGTTCCTGTCTTCTGTCTCACAGATTCTTCTGCTTGATTCATTCTGCTGTTGATGCTCTCTATTGCATTTTTTATTTCATTCACTGTATCCTTAAACTCCAGAATCTTTTTTTTTTATGATTTCTGTCTATTTGTTAGACTTGTTTTGCTTGTCTATTGTTTTCCTGATTTCATTGAATTGTCTTTCTTGTATCTCATTGAATTTCCTTCAAATAGCTATTCTATATTCTTTATTGGGTAAATCACAGATCTCCATGTCCTTGGGGTCAGTTACTAGAAGATTGTAATCCTTTGGTGGTGTCATGTTCCCTTGATTTTTCACGTTCTTTGAAGTTTTGCGTTGCTGTCCTCACATTTGAAGTAGCAGTCACCTACGAGGGTGACTTTGAAGAGAAAAGGACCTCTCTTCAGCTCTGCTCGTTATTCTGAGGCTTTCTCAGACCTTCTGGGGCAACTGCTTCCTGCTTCTTCCTCCCTCTTGTGGCAGAATTCTTAGGTTTGTTTGCCTTTTCTCAATCCTGCAAGGTATCAGGCCAAGTGCTGACAGTTTCTCTTTTGTCTTTACAACAGTGGTGCCAAAGTTCAAGTTTGTGCTCTCTTCCTGACTCTCAGACTTGGGCTGGCTTTGTATGTGTTCTCACTAGCCATCTGCTGAAGCTTGCTCTGGCCGCCCTGTTGGGAGCACACCCGGGGAGATGGACTCAGGCTTGGGGGTGTGTGGGTGAGGTGCATCCAATGCTGGGTGTGGGCCTTTGTCTGTTTGGGGGCCTGTTGCGTCAGGTGTGCCCAGTGGCCCATGGCAAGCTTCTTGATGGGGCCCAGGATGTAGCTGGTAGGATCTGCATCCTTCAGTGCTCTCCAGGGGTCCTGTTTGCCATCCTCCTAGCCTCATCCTGCCCCTCGTCATACAGTTCTTGGTTCGGTGCTCTGGATGGGGTGACAGAGAAGTGGGCTTCTTTCAGGTTTGGGAGTTATATTGTTAACATCGTTGTAGTTCATTCATTCTCATTTTTTTTAGCTTCTATTTTTTTAATCGAAGTATAGATGATCTACAATATTATATTAGTTTCAGTTGTACAACACAGTGATTCAGTGTTTTTGCAGATTATTCTCCACCATAAGTTATTATAAGATAAAGGCTGTAATTTTCTGTGCTATATGATATAGCCTTGTTGCTTCTATATTTTATACATAATAGTTCGTGTCTGTTAATCCCATACCCGTAATTTGTCCCTCCCCACTACTTCTTCCCTTTGGTAACCACCAGTTTGTTTTCTATGCCTGTGAGTCTGTTTCTGTTTTGTATATATATATATATAAATATATATATATATATAAATATATATATATATATATTCATTTGGTTTTTTTTAGAGTACACATATAAGTGGTATCATATAGCATTTGTCTTTCTCTGACTGATTTCACTTAGCATAATATTCTCTAGATCCATCCTTGTTGCTGTAAATGGCAGAGTTTCATTATTTTTTATGGCTGAGTAATGTTCCATGGCCACATCTTCTTTATCCATCCATCTGTTGGTGGGCACTTGGGTTGTTTCTGTGTCTTGGCTCTTGTCAATAAACAGTGCTGCTGTGAACGTTCTTATTATTAGGTATACATACGTCCACCCAGTTTTTATACTGTGCCAAGTGCAGCACCAGCCTGAGGAGGATGCGCCTGTAGCCTGTGCACTGGCGTTATCACAGAGCCAGCTGAACTTAGTGGGGGTTAGGGTTGGTTTGGGACCAAAGGTAAGTTATTGGAGGCCTTTCCTCACTGTTATTGTACTTTGGTGTAGTTTTGAACCTCTGATTCTGAGGACACAGTCATTATATCAACTTTATTTCTTTAGGAGGATCTAAGACACAAGTGATCTGATTCATGGACCTGCTAGTTGGTGAATGGGTGATTATAGGCTAACTGAGCAAGCATTATGAGCCAGGAGAGAATGTGAATATTTCTTAAGGGCTTATTTTTACCATATTCTTGATTTTTACAAATATTCCTCCCTCCCATAAAGATTTCTGTTATTGGTAGCTGGCTTTTTTAGAAAATGTGTAATTTTATTTTCATATACCATTGCATTTACAAGTGCAATTTCACTTGCACATAGATTGTTTGAAAAAACGCCTGATGTTTTCTAAAGTGATTCACGATGTTCTGGAATTATGTTTTTATTTGACCTGTTTTGAAGCCAACTCTCAATAATAGTGATATTCAGCAAATGTTCACCATCTGGTTTATTGAAAGTCATTCTATAAAATTATTTATTTATAAAAAAATTAGCAGCACCTCTTCTTTTTGCCTGGCTTTATCTACAGTTTTGTCTAAAATGAGGAAATTTATGAAATACTTTTGGGGTGTTATTTTTCCAACAAACTGAGATATAGCTTTTTTTTTTTTTTTTTTTTTTTTGCGGTACGCGGGCCTCTCACTGTTGTGGCCTCTCCCTTTGTGGAGCACAGGCTCCGGACGCGCAGGCTC
>NC_041227.1:132032183-132037241 GCF_002837175.3 Physeter macrocephalus | reverse complement strand
CCCAGCCGCTCCGCGGCATGTGGGATCTTCCCGGACCGGGGCACAAACCCGTGTCCCCTGCATCGGCAGGCGGACTCTCAACCACTGTGCCACCAGGGAAGCCCGAGATATAGCTTTTAAAAAACACAGTTTTTTCTTGCTCAATATACATAGTATGTATAATCTCCCATTACAGTGGAAAATACATTATTTACCCCTACAATTATATTTTTAAAGAAGTTTTATTTTTAAACACAGATGGCAAAGCTTTCGTATAAGGTTCTTTTAAATCTCCATTTATCTTTGGTTGCTTGTTTGTTGTTATAAATCAACATTTATAATATTAGTAGGAACAGGGATTAATCTTCAAATAAGAATGCCTTAGAGTAAAGATAGTGAAACTGCAAAGTTATAATCACAGTGTGTTTTGTACTTTTATTTGCTAGAAACTAATCTTAAAAGAAGATTTAAATGGAATACTAAACAATCTTGTGATTATTCAAAGAGGGAGTGGACTACATGCTGATTAGGTTTGTTTTTCAGTGGAACATTGCTTACTGCAGAAACTTGGATGAAGATGCATTAAAAGCAGATAACCTTGCAGTTTGCCCAGGGGCTTGAATTTTGAATTTTGGTAGAAAGGGAGAGCTAGGCTAAATCAGTCTTGTGTAGGGATTTTAAAGTGCAGCTAAATAGTATAATTCCAGATTTCATTTTATATACTGCCAAATTAAGCAACTGTAGCTTGGTCATTTTGTTTGTAAGGTTGGTGAAAAATATCTCAAGGAATTAATAGTTACATATTCTTTAAAATAGAAAAAAATGGAATCAAGGGGCCACCTAGAAAGAAGCTAAAGGAAGCCTGCAAACTTGAATACTCAGTCTAAAGATTTCTGTGCCTAAGAAGTGAATGAAAACATCTTTACAGTGTCACCTTGAAAAGAAATTTTATTCTGTGTAGAAAACACATTTTTACTTTATAAATTTTTCTTGGAAGAGTTAGTAAAAATGGGTTCCACTACAATATAAAAATAGCCTGTAGCTTATGGTACTTATTAAAGAAGACGTGGTGTCGGTTTTAGCCAAGAATATATAAATTTAAAGACTAATTGATTAACTTTGTATATTTTCAGTATTTTTTCTATTATTATTGTGACTAAAATTAAGAACAGATGCAATTTATAACACATTATTCAATTAAAATATATCAGATTTTCATATCTGCCTTTAATGCTACCACTAAAAACCTTGGTACTGTGTAGGGTTGGGGTAGCAGGAAGATATTTGACCTGTGTGAAATCATTTTAGATTTTATGTAGCTAGAATTAGATTAATTATATCAAAACAGGATTAAATGGAACCAGAAATTGATAAATTATTTTATAGTTGAGTTATTTAAAGAGTTTATTATATGTTACTGCCGCTTAAGTTCTGGGCTAATCCAAAAGAGAAATGACTTTTTTCTACCATCATAATAGAGGGCTTATGTTAAAATGAACCCATCTAAGGGCCTTGGATGGTGAGGATGCTGACATTGTACAATGAGAAAACTTTTCAAAGTATCTATTCTTTCCTTTTATTTGCATCACAAAACTAGTACATGCTTGCTGTAGAGCATTGTAAAATTACAGAAGAGCACAAATAAAATCAAAATAGCTTATGATCACCTTCAGTAGGAGCTGTCTACTGTTTTGCTATTTTAGTTTATTATTTTTTATTGAAGTATAATTCACTTACATAGTTATTAGTTTCAGGTGTACCACATAATGATTTGATATTTTTATACATTACAAAATGATCACCATATTAAGTCTAGTGCCACCTGTCACCATACAAAGTTATTGCAATATTATTGACGGTGTTCCCTAAGCTGTACATTCCATTCCCATGCCTTACTTATTTTATAACTGGAAGTTTGTCCCTCTTAATCTCCTTCACCTGTCTCACCCATCCCCTTACTACCCTCTCCTCTGGCAACTACTAGTTTGTTCTCTGTATCTATGAAATCTGTTTCTGTTTTGTTATGTTTGTTGGTTGGTTTGTTTGTTTTTTTTAGAAGACCACAATGAAATATCACCCTACACCTGTTGTGATGCCTATTATCAAAAAGACAAGAAATAGCAAGTGTTGGTGAGGATGTGGAGAAAAGGGAGCCCTCCTGCAGTGTTGGTGGGAATGTAAATTGGTGCATCTGCTATGGAAAAACAGCATGGAAGTTCCTCAAAAATTAAAAAGGGAAC
The DNA here is from genome assembly GCF_002837175.3 of Physeter macrocephalus. Lineage (NCBI taxonomy): Eukaryota > Metazoa > Chordata > Mammalia > Artiodactyla > Physeteridae > Physeter > Physeter macrocephalus. The sequence continues at coordinate 132,035,022 of NC_041227.1, read as the reverse complement.
TATGATATGATCCAGCAATTCCACTTCTGGGTGTTTATTGGAAGAAAGTGAAAACACTAATTTGAAAAGATATGTGCACCTCAGTATTCATAGCAGCACTATTTACAGTAGCCAAGATATGGAAGCAACCTAAGTGTCCATTGACAGATGAATGGACAAAGAAGATGTGGTACCTACACACAGTGGAATATTACTCAGCCATAAAGAAGAATGAAATCTTGCCATTGTTGACAGCATGGATGGACTTGGAGGGCATTATGCTAAGTGGAATAAGTCATACAGAGAAAGACAACTATTGTATGATTTCACCTATATGTAGAATCTGTTATGCCATTTTAATTACTTTTAATACAGATTAAATCTTGAGCTCTCAGAGAATGAGAATATCCTATTCCAGATTCTTTTTTCCTCCCCCATTCCCTCTTTATCTCCAAACAAACTATTCTTAGCCATTTGGTCTTCTATTTCAATTTTAGAATAAGGTTTTACTAAAATTTTGTTGGGATTTTTATTATATTTTCATTATTTTTATAGATTAAGCAGAATTAAAATTTTTACTGTATTGGTTTCTGTCTTCCATAAATAGTATTTTTCTCCATTAATTTATCTATTTTAATGTCTTTTAATAAATGTTTACAATTTTCTCCATATATGTTTTACATATTTTTGTTAGATTGATTCTTTAGTACCTTATAGTTCATGCTACCATTTTGTATTTTATCTTTTTATCTGAGTAATGGATCTAGCTGAACAAAAATATATTTTTTTAATACTGAAGTCCTTCATCTAGCAAGTTTGCTGAATTTATTTTCAGGGTTTGCAAGTTATCTTGGATTTGTTGTGCAGATAATGACAATTAAATAATTAGTAAATGACTTTTCTTTCTTTTTCAATTTTTATGTTTTCTCTATCATCATCCTTACCTTTCTGAACTGGCTAGAATTCCCAGTAAAATGTTGAATATTGTGGTGAGTGTGGGCATCGTTATGTATAGGGAATACTTTAACTTAAACGTGTAATTTTTGGTTGAAGGCTTTTGATAGGCACCTTGTATCAAGTTAAGGAAATTCCCTTTCATTCCTAAGAATTCTTTGTATTTTAAAAAATTATGAATGGATGTTACAGTGTATGAAAAAGTTTTTGCTTTTATTGAGATGATCATATAACTTAAAAAAATCTTTAAAAAAGTTTAAGTTCTACTTTCCTAGCAAATTTTAATTATATGATAGTGTTATCAACTCTAGTTATCATTGTATCCTCAGATCTTATTTATCTTTAAGTGAAAGTTTGTGCTCTTTTAGAAACCAATCTCTCCCTATTTCCCCTACCTCCCAGCTCCTGGCAACCATTTTTCTCCTCTCTGTTCCTTTGTGTTCAGTTTTTTAAAAAATTGAAGTGTAGTTGATTTACAATGTTGTGTTAATATCTGCTGTACAGCAAAGTGACTCAGTTATGTTTATGTGTACATTCTTTTTAATATTCTTTCCATGATGATGTATCACAGGATATTGCATATAGTTCCCTGTGCTGTACAGTAGGGCCACTTTTTTTTTTTTTTTTAAGATTTCACATATAAGTGATGCTATGAAATATTTGTCTTTCTCTGCTCGGCTTATTTCACTTTGGATATAATGTCTTGTAGGTTCATCAATGCTGTCGCAAATGACAAGATTTCCTTCTTTTTTATTATTTTATTTATTTTTTAACATCTTAATTGGAGTATAATTGCTTTACAGTGGTGTGTTAGTTTCTGCTGTATAACAAAGTGAATCAGCTATATGTATACATATATCCCCATATCTCCTCCCTCTTGCGTCTACTTCCCACCCTCCCTATCCCACCCATCTAGGTGGTCACAAAGCACCAAGCTGATCTCTCTGTGCTATGTGGCTGCTTCCCACTAGCTACCTATTTTACATTTGGTAGTGTATATATGTCCATGCCACTCTCTCACTTCATCCCAGCTTATCCTTCCCCCTCCACATGTCCTCAAGTCCATTCTCTACATCTGCGTCTTTATTCCTGTCCTGCCCCTAGGTTCTTCAGCACCATTTTTTAAAATTTTAGATTCCATATATATATGTTAGCATACGGTATTTGTTTTTCTCTTTCTGACTTCCCTCTGTATGACTGTCACCAGGTCCATCCACCTCACTGCAAATAACTCAATTTTGTTTCCTTTTATGGCTGAGTAATATTCCATTGGATATATGTGCCACATATTCTTTATCCATTCGTCGGTCAGTGGACACTTAGGTTGTTTCCTTGTCCTGGCTATTGTAAATAGTGCTGCAATGAACATTGTGGTACATGACTCTTTTTGAATTATGGTTTTCTCAGGGTATATGCCCAGTAGTGGGATTGCTGGGTCCTATGGTAGTTCTATTTTTAGTTTTCTAAGGAACCTCAATACTCTTCTCCATAGTGGCTGTATCAATTTAAATTCCCACCAACAGTGCAAGAGGGTTCCCTTTTCTCCACACCCTCTCCAGCATTTATTGTTTGTAGATTTTTTGATGATGGCCATTCTGACTGGTGTGAGGTGATACCTCATTGTAGTTTTGATTTACATTTCTCTAATGATTAGTGATGTTGAGCATCCTTTCATGTGTTTGTTGGCAATCTGTATATCTTCTTTGGAGAAATGTCTATTTAGGTCTTCTGCCCATTTTTGGATTAGGTTGCTTGTTTTTTTGATATTGAGTTGCATGAGCTGCTTATATATTTTGGAGATTAATCTTTTGTCAGTTCCTTTGTTTGCAAATATTTTCTCCCATTCGGAGGGTTGTCTTTTCGTCTTGTTTATGCTTTCCTTTGCTGTGCAAAAGCTTTTAAGTTT
>NC_041227.1:132031349-132032029 GCF_002837175.3 Physeter macrocephalus | reverse complement strand
TTGTGGTTTATGTCAAAGAGTGTTCTTCCTATGTTTTCCTCTAAGAGTTTTATAGTGTCTGGCCTTACATTTAGGTTTTAATCCATTTTTAAATTTTTGAGTATGGTGTTAGGGAGTGCTCTAATTTCATTCTTTTACATGTAGCTGTCCAGTTTTCCCAGCACCACTTATTGAAGAGCCTGTCTTTTCTCCATTGTATTTTCTTGCCTCCTTTATGAAAGTTAAGGTGACCATATGTGTGTGGGTTTATCTCTGGGCTTTCTATCCTGTTCCGTTGATTTATATTTTTGTGCCAGTACCATACTGTCTTGATTATTGTAGCTTTGTAATATAGTCCGAAGTCAGGGAGCCTGATTCCTCCAGCTCCGTTTTTCTTTTTGAAGATTGCTTTGGCTATTTGGGGTCTTTTGTGTTTCCATACAAATTGTGAAATTTTTTGTTCTAGTTCTGTGAAAAATGCCATTGTTAGTTTTTTTTGTTGTTTTTTGTTTGTTTGTTTGTTTTGTTTGTTTGTTTGTTTTGCGTTATGCGGGCCTCTCACTGCCGTGGCCTCTCACGTTGCAGAGCACAGGCTCCGGACGCACAGGCTCAGCGGCCATGGCTCACGGGCCCAGCCGCTCCGTGGCATGTGGGATCCTCCCGGACCGGGGCATGAACCCATGTCCCCCGCATCGGCAGGC